>NW_026962013.1:40044078-40344078 GCF_032445375.1 Bacillus rossius redtenbacheri | reverse complement strand
GGCCGAGATTCATGATTGCGTAACCAGTGCGAATCTAATTGGAGCGTCACAAAAGATGACGAATCACGTGCTGCAGAACAGCTGCCGGCTCCAAAGATAACAGTTGGCAAACTTGACCGTAGCATCGCCACCAACTAAGTTACAGCACATCGGACTGACGTCACGCGTGACTACCAATCTCAAGAGTTGGGGGAAAAAAACAGCACAGCCGAGGACTGTCTGGCTGTAGCAGTGCCTTTTAAAACAATTCGGCGATCGCACACACTTGCGTCAGCCAATTTTCCCGAGTTTTTCCTCATCCCACGTACAATTTTCCCCCTCCTGTGTCATCGGATCGGGTATGTCTGGCAAGTTAACTGATTTATTACAATGGACATAATTCTCAACACATTTCAACAAACACAACATGCAGAATCGAATTTGAAATGTTTTCCTGCACATAACAGTTTGCACTGCTTTTTTCTATAAGATTAAATAACCAATACTAGCAGTCATTTCATCCGGGGGGAGGGGTGTTTATAGGACCACTTTAGCCGCGGTTTGCTTTTAAATTCTTTCCATTTTGTTGGTGGGAATGGTAGGTTTTATAGGATGCTGGCAGTTAGAAAAATAAAAAGAATATACTTCACTGATCAAACTTTAAAATCATACACTGAATACAGGCGAAAGACTACAGATATATGATTGTGCTTCAAATTAATACACATTGTTTCAATCCTTTATGTTTGATTAATGTTAGTAAATTCAGATACGGATTATTAACGGCACACGGATTTATGATTAAAATACGCCCGGCGAAGGGTCCGCGAAACACCGCGTGCAGAGGATTTGTATTGCAAGGGAAGGGGCAGCACAGCTCGTACAAAACAAATGCCACAACGACGCACTGACCTGAAGTATGAGGAAGGAGAAAGGATTAAAATATTTGAGAAGAGTATCGTGGAAAGGAAATGCCCGGTACATATTGCCTCAAAAGTAATGTAAATCGAATTTTCCTTGTTCCGAAAAATGTTTGGCTTTTTACCTCCTCCCCACCCCCTCGCAAACAGGAATGGTTTGGCGGTTTCTCGTAAGCACTTCAAATTGGATGTAGGTCGATTTTCCAGTGTCCCAAATAATCCGGAGCATATACCGAAAATTTGATACAATTACGACAATTTGTAATAATATACCATTATAATTTTCAGCCATAATGCTTCCTTCACCAAGAAGACCACAAATTATTCCACGTCCTTATACAACCATCCAACGTGTCGTAGGCTCGTTATCTCGACGCATGCGGGCAACGCATTTGCCACACAACGTGACGTCACGGTGACTCGGGGAACGCGCGAGACAATCAGCTGAGCGTGGGACGATTCCAAGGCTCCCGTCGTGGCGTGCCACCGGTTCCCAAGCGTCGATCCGTGCTCAATCCAGTGCTGCTGTTGAAAACTTGCTGTCCATTATATAGACCTTCCCTTCCGCAGTGCCAAACTTAAGGGCGCCGTCTGGACGATGGAAGGAAGCCACTGTAGACATTTACCTCTATATCTCTCCTTTAGAAAGAACTTGAGATTTTAAATTTTTGTTTGAGCAGGAAAGGAGTAAAAAGAACACTCGACGTCGGTCTGGTGGATTTAAGTTGTTACATACCCACCTTAACACTTTTGCGACCCCGCCAATATCACGAAAATGGCTCTTTTCAACCTATTTTTTTGTGCAGTAAAAACCGTCAGAATTTAAGGAACTCACCAGTCAGACGCGCCCTGTACCTTCTTGCATTGATTCCTGCATTTAAACAGGCATGTCACCGCGGAAAATCTTCTGAGGCACTAATAAAGGTAAACGTATGCACGGGCGAAACTGCTAGCCACCTCGTGGCGCCCTCTGCAGCTGTACCGGCAGCCGGCTGCTATCTCTTCCGCCGCGGTGGCGTGACGTGTATGCCGAAGAGGGGGGGGGGGGGGGGGGGGAGGGCCTTGACTGCTCAGGGCGATAGTGGCCCTTCTCCTCCTCTTTCCCCTGTCGGAGGAATAACTGAACAAGAACGTGTAAAGGAATTACGGAGTGATATTCACAATGGACCATTTCATGTATTCGGGGACCATTCAAAGTGCAGTGAACAAGAATACTATTGTGATGGTTCTAGAAGCACAGAAGAGAATATAGTTCCAAGTATGAAAAGTATGGGCATGTGGGATGAAATAATGTCAGAAAATAATGTGGTAGTTCATCATGCAGAAAGTTTCTTGAAAAACATGACAACAAATAGAGCTGAGTCTTTTAATAATATTGTCACGCGGTAAAATTTTACGTGTAGAGTTTTTTTTTAATTTGGCTTTGTGCTTGTAGTGCTTTGTGAGCCCGCGTGAGTTCCTGACACTTGTTTGCGACACTCGGGCTTTGACGGTTGTTTTCCTGGCGCGGTAGATTGCTAGCACTCTCTGTTTTTCTGGGGTGGTGACGTGGTTCGCCGCCCGAGAGCCTGGCCAGCTGCGCGGGCGGTTGCGTCATCCTGTCCTGGAATCTCCGGGAGTGTTGGCTGCCCTGGTTGGTTACGCTGCGTTGCTGTTCGTGCGCATGACGCGCTGGTGTTTGTCGCCACCAGGTGGCAGAAGTGCGAGTCTGGCATGACCGGTGGAGGGGGGGATAGCGTCGGTTGGCGGAATGGCGGTTGGTTTGTGGAATCGCGGCCGGGATTTTTGTTTTCGCGTGAAGTGTTTTCGACGTGATGACGTGGTGAAGTGGATTTAATAAAAGGGGCCACCCTGGGTGCGCCGGGGGTGGTTCTTCTCGGTGAGGTGCTGGAGGTCTGTCGGAGCCTCGGCTTGGCGGGTAGCTGCGTGCTGCCGTTCGACGGTGTTGTAAGTAATGGCGAACTCGTAATTTTCTTTCACCTCTTGTAACAGTTGTGGGCGTATTTTAAAATTGGGTTAGGATGACTTAACGTTTTGATTCTTTCCAGGAGTGCAGGCAGTTTGTGGTATCCAGCAATGTAAAATTTCTTTCGTTAATTTTAGCTTAAGGATGGGTCGAGGTGTGTGTTAAGAATCATGTTATTTTAAAAAAAGTAATAATCGTTCTCTTTTACTTATTTCAAAAGAGTATTTTATTTATTTTTTTTTTTGTTTGTTACCAGAGTATGTTGACATTGACTTTATTTATTTATTTAATCAGTTAATTATTTACTTTTGTGTTGGTCATAGTTTACCAGAAATAAAACCTGAAACGATGTGGGATAAATAATACTTTTTTTTCTTTCAGTCAACACCCTACACCCCCTGTCCTAAGGAGGTTAGACAATCCCTGTACCAGCTCTACTGCTACCACCCCCCCCCCCCCCTTAATGTTTATTTTGAAAACTTGAGTGTTATCTTATATTTTTTTTATTTTTGAGTGACATCTTGTAGATCTTGACGGAGACCGAGGGCGATTGCGACAAAATGGTGGAGGCGCCGGGTATGTCTAATTGTAGGGTGTGTGTTATTTTTTTTTTTTTTTGTTTGGTGTAATGGTGATGTTTGTTTTTAACCATATCTGTTTCAGGGGTCACGAGGTACAGCCAGGTTATTTATAAATGTTTTAAGCATGAGAAAGTATTATTAATTTATTTTTTTTAAATTTGGCCTATTCTGTAATGGTAATCATTTTCTTTTTTTTTTTCAGCCAGTGTTTGAGATAAGTGTTTATGTTTATCAGCAAGGAACAACATATTCAGGAGTTTTAATTTGCATACCTTCCATTTTCAGGTTTTAATTATAGGAGTGGAGACAGAATGCCTACTTACATGTTCTCAGAATAAGTGTAAAAATGAAATGGTCTTGTTATAGAGTTAAGTATTTTTAATTTTCATTAAGTTAAGTAATTTTTTTTTAAACATTGCACTTAGTATTTCAATTGGTTTTTTTTGGTATTGTGTGTGTGTAATTATAAGCAGTTGATTTAAGATTTTTTTTAAAAAAAAGCCAGGTTAGGTAGGAGGCTGAATGTTTATCAGGAGCATGATTATTTTTTTAAGTATGTCCACACACTGAGTATTCTGTTTATTTTTTTTTATGTTTGGGCATGTCTTATCAATACACTCTTAGCCTATGTACTGACGACAAGACAGGGATACCTGATATTTGTGGAAATAGTAGTTCAGATGAGGAGCCCCTGGTAAAGATACAAGAAAAATTGCATTTGTTAAACTTAGCACCTAGAGAAGACCATCACTACACAATGGAGGCAGGAAAATTTTTTGTGGAACCTAGCTATTTTTGGGGGAGACAAATAGAAGATGTCGATGAGTTTATAAAACAGTTTAGGAGAGCAGCCAAGGTCAATGGCTGGAATGACCAAAAATGTATTGCGTATTTACCCACATTTCTCAGGGGACCAGCTAGCCGCTGGTATGACAGTTATGAGTCAACATTGGAAAATGTGAAAACGTTTGATGAATTAGCCACTGCTTTAAAGGCTGCTTTTGTTCGTGTAGGTCAGGTAGAAGACCTGGAAATAAGACTTCAATCAAGAGTACAGGGTGGGGAGGAACCATTTGAATCTTTTATTTACGACGTTCTTCATCTTTGTAATCGGCTTGACCCCAAAATGCCAGAAGCCAATAAAGTGAGATATTTATTAAGAGGCTTACGACCAGATATTGTGGAGAAAGTTATGTTGTTTCCTAACAACACAGTAGACCAGTTGCTAGGAAATTTAAGAAAAATTGAGGCAGGCCTATACTATGCAAAGAGTCATGATAGATTAAAGGGAAGTGGGGCAGTAAAACCAGAACAAGTTCCTGTTCGAAATATCAGGGAGGGAGACACAATGGATTCAAAAATAGAAAATAGACTCATGGAGTTGGGGAAACAGTTAAAGCAACTGCGTGAAGAAATGGAAATTTTAAGAGTTCAGCCCATACACTTACAAAACTTCAGACCTAGTGGAGAAAATAGAAATAATCTTAACAAACAGAAACACAACAGTACACCTAGAGACACAACCCAAGATCCCGGTTCTAGAACCTTTGCTAGACCCCAGAGGACCTTTGATGGGAGACCCATTTGTTTTAGATGTAACAAGCCGGGACACATTCAGTGGAACTGTCGCTCACAGCCAAATATGCAGAAAACAGGGAAACTAGGCAGGAAAAGTTATGCACAGACTAGGAATGCATTCTGTAAAAACACAATGTCCCTTTTTAAGTGCGATGGGGTGTTCAGTCTAAAAACTAAGATTTTTGGGACAGAGATCCCCGTTTTTATAGATAGCGGCGCTGCTGTATCTTTAGTGGATAGTAAGTTAATTCCTAAACGTTTTTGGAAACCAGCAGAACACAGAGTTGTAGCAGGGGTGTCTGCACAAACCCACCACTTGAATCACATGGTTATGCTGGGTTTTAAATTAGGCCAATTTTTTTATCATCACCCAGTAGGACTGGTAGAGGCACCAATCCGTGGTCTTATTTTAGGATGTGATTTTCTTACTAAGTTTGAGGCAGTAATTTCATGTAAGGGAAACAGAAATACTTTATTTACAATAAACCATCCCACCGCAGGCATTCCAGTACAAGGAGCAGAGGTGAGGGAGGCTAAGGACAGACACATAAAACATGATAAAATTAACGCACCCCCTTGTGATAACCAAGTTCAGAAGTCAGGAACCCAAGATGATCCTCCTAAAGTAAACAAAATTGAATCAGAACCTACTTTGAGGTTAGGTTGTGTCAGGATAAAAGAGCATTCACACAACGAGGCTAGGATGCATCAACGAATTCCAGTGTGTTTTGCAGGTAATGATTTAGCAGAGGAAGTTAGTAGTAGAACCCTAAGGGGCAAAGAGAAAACGTTAGAATTACCTGTTTTTGTTGTGCAAGATATTGATTTGACTAAGAATCAACAGTCTGACCCCAGGTTAATGCCTTCAGGACCTAAGACAAAATTACGTAGATGGACCAAAAATGTTTCTTTGCATGATGATGTGTTTTGCTATAATAATCCCAAGCCAGATAGAGTAGACCAACGCAGGTACGACAAACGAAGACGAGCGGTGAGTTATAAGGTGGGGCAGGAAGTGTTAGTGTTTACTCCGATCCGGAAAAAGGGGCTTTCGGAGAAGTTGTTGCATCGCTGGTTTGGTCCTTTTGTTGTTGAGAAAAAAATATCTGATAATCTGTATCGGTTAAAAAAGTTTCAACGTGGTAAAGTTAGCTATGAGGTAACTAATGTGGAAAGAATGAAACCATTCTTTGCTGCCTGAGTTTATTTTTTTTTTTTTTTATGGTGATGTCAATTGTGAACCCTGTTTGTATTGTGTCTAGATTCTTTGTAAGGCCATCAAGTATTTGTTTTTGGTGTTCGTTTGTTGTGTATTGTAACCTGTGATACATTTCATTTCGGTCCTGGGTTATTTTGTTTAATAGTGACTTGTCAATTTAAGATTTGTTTTTTTTTTTAAGTCGCTCGTAAGAGTGTTTCAGGTACCCTCAAAGCCACTCGGGCCCTCATAATGAAGACAACTTGCTGGTGGCTACTGATGGGTATGCTGGTGCTGTCTCGAGGGGATGACGCGCCTCATTCGCCGTTCCAACCTGAGACAGTGGGGGTCATCGCTGGTGCCCATTTCTTTGAATAAACCGGTTGAAGTATTGAGTTTCATGGTCAGACATGTTCAGAGTATTGCAGTATTTGTGATAGGGGGTACCCTATTTTTGATTATTATTAGAAATCCATACCTTGTGGGTATTGGAACGTTCCCACGTGTAGCTGCACTGGATGAGACCACTATGTTAAATGCTGAACTTACTGTTATGGTTTTTGTCTTGGGAATTGTAATTGGTATGTTGGCTTTTCTTATCTGGAAGTGTATTCAACTTAAAAGAAGTGCACAGAAAAATTTGAAGATATCGTCCCCAGTCACGCCTGTTGAGGCCTCCACGAGTGGAGAGGCTATGGACTTACGAGAACGATTACGTAATGAAAATGTAATAAAGGCCAAATTGTCCAGTAACACTGGTGATGAATTTCTTGTAAACATCACACTTATCGAACCATGAGGTAAATTTTCTTTGATTGATGGACTCATCCTAATTGTTTACTGTTTTCACAGTTTGTAATTATTTCAAAATGGTATTTGTTGTTTAATGAAGAATTAGCTATGTTTTTTTTAAAACAAAGTAAGTTACGACTAATTATTTGGGCACATTGGTGTATTGTTTATAAAGATTTAGATTTTGTTTGTTAACCAGAGATGACCCTAGGTGTCTGCAGTGGCGAGGCGTGAGGTTTACATGAGGGGAAGCAACAACTCCGTTCACCCCAAAACATGTCGGGGGGGGGGGGGGGGGAAGGGGATCCGGGTGCCCTCCCCAGGGAAAATATGGATTTCAAGGTACAAAAGGGTGCTATTTATGTAGTTTTCTTACTGAACATTGACTATTCCACAGGTAGAAAAATTGACATTTTTTTTAAATAAATTATTTTTAAAAAATAATGTTTGACTTACATTATTCTGATAGTAAAATACCTACTCTACATTACTTATATACTAATTGGGAGTGTAGTATCATCGATATCTGGTACAAAATATATAAACAGACAACACATGGCAAAGTAAGTACTTAAAATAAAGAGAAGAACCTCATAAAAATGTACTTCTTACCTTAAATTTTATATTTCAGCTCAATTCTGCGGTTTTTAGTTGCGAAGATATCGATCACATCATCATTAAAAGATGATCCACGACGTAGTTTCTGCAGAAGTTTTTTTTCAATGCTGAGTAGTGCAAGGGCAGACAATCTTTCCTGACGCTGGCTGTTCCGCAAGTAGTCTTTAATTCGCTTCAAAGCTGAGAATGATCTCTCAGCTGAAGCACTTGTAGCTGGCATTGTCAAGATAAGCTTTGACAGTTTTAGTGTTTCTGGAAATACGTCACTTAGTTCGGATGCTACCAAATACAATTGGAAATCTGACACAGTACATTTGTGCATGTCACTGTCCGTGAATAAAACGTACAACTCACTTCTTAAGCTTGGTAAATCAAAGAATTTCCCGTAGTTTTTCTTCAGAGATACGAAAGCTTCTTCTGGGAAGTTTTGTGAATGCTGAAGGAAAAGTTTGCTATCCAACAAGCTTACGAATTTTAGCTTGGGTACTTCTGAAAATCTTTGATTTACATGCACAATAATGGCATCCACAATTTGAAAAAAAAGTCTTCTGTAAATAACTTTTCTATCCTCACCCGAGGAAAAATCTACACGAGCGCGTTTTGCTGTTGGGAGAGTATTTTCACACTCTGAGCAAACATTTCCCCACACTCGGTCAAAATCATTTCTCAAATCGTTTAGAAAGGTTTTAAAGTTTTCAATCTTCTTCATACAGAAATTTATGTCACTGATTTTAGTTTGAAGTATTTGGAAAATTGAATCAGAATGCGGGAAAATGTACGAAAATATGACAAGAAAGAAATTAAAATCGAAATCATTCAAATGTGATAAAAGACCACGGGCAGAACATAATGTTTCGGAATCCCACTTGTCAGCATTTTCTATCATAGCTCTTAGAAGATCTGCTATATTTTCCTTGTGTTCGTTCACAGTTTCTACAAGCTTACTATTGTAATTCCAGCGAGTTGGAGCAAGCGCGGGAAACCTCTTTTTCACCTCTGCATCTAGAGCCTGCATCCTCTTCGTTGATTTTCCAAAAAAACTGCCAAACGCTGTTAGAGAGATGAAAAATACCTTGCACTGTTTGATGTAACTTACAGACTGCGAAAGAACAAGATTTAACTTGTGGGCGTAACAGTGAACAAAAATAGCTTGATCACAGACTGCTCTAAGTTTTGTTTGTAGTCCACCATGCTCTCCAGCCATCACTGCAGCTCCATCATATGTCTGCGCTACTAATTTATCGACACATTTAAAGTCTTCTAAAATTTGTATGGCATGTTGGTAAAGTCCATTAGCTGTTCTATCATCACTGACATCCACGAACTTTAAAAATCTTTCCTCAACATCCCCATTTCTTGTAACATATCGTAGTACTGAGGATAATTGAGATTTGACTGATATGTCGGTTGTCTCATCCAAAATCAGTGCCACAAAAGGTGACTCCGATATTTCTTTTTTTACTTCACGTATCAGTAAGTCAGACAGAGAAAACAGAATATCATTCTGGATGTCACTCGATAAACCTGTGAAAACTGTTGAGTTCTCAAGGTGAGCTTTGAGCTCATTGTCATATTCAGCCAATTCATTAAGAAATTCTATATAATTACCCTTGTTAAGTGACAAAGTAGACTCATCGTGACCACGAAAGGCCAGTTCTTGTTTAGCCAAAAAACAAGTTGCTCTTATCAGATGGCTCACGATCCGTCTGTTTTTCCGCACTTTCTCATTATGCATCTCAATGCCTAGCCGATACTGACTGCTTACCGCGAATTCAATACGTGTTTTACCGAACTGTTTGAGTTCTTTCAAACACATAATATGGCTGTGGGATAATTTGTGCCGTTTTTCTGCTTTCTGAAGATTATTTAAATCGCAAAAACCGGAAGTACTCCACACTGAATTTTCTTTTGAAAAGAGTAAGCAAGGCCAACAAAAAAGTTTCATCAGTTTCTTGCAGCCACATAACCAGGTTATATGTTCGTAAGTGCGTGGATGAAAATGCCTAGTAAATGCTTTTACTTTTGTCTCCAGAGCTAACGGAGGTATAGGTCTGCCACTGAGGATTATTTCATTTTTTTGTTCAAAAGTTAAAGCACTAAACGGACTGTTTATTAGTTTTTCTATAATACATTTACAATTATTGACGCATGATTCCTCTGAGTCCAACAAAAAAGCATTACCTGAAAATCCAGGTTGAGAAACCTCACTACTCGCCATTATTCTGGCGTGGAAGCTCTCTTCACCACAGCTTCCAGCCCGCTATAGCCCGCCACACTACGCATGCATATCGCAGCTCGTGTATTGAAAGAAAAGTTTACGGTTTATTTATAGACCACAACTATTCACTTTAACAAAACAAAACGTTTAAGCATATTTTAAGATAATCGATACTCATTAGTTAACGTTAAAACATACGTATAATGTTTTATCCTTTATATTTCACACGTGGTTCTTATACTGTTTTTGCACAACTGGAAGCTGCAGGCGAGGCCGCTTCCAGGCCAACGGCAACTCCCGCAAGCCCAGTTCGTAGTTCCTTTTATCCCTCCTAGATAGAAGCACCAGTCCAGCTGCGTGCGCAGATAGCAGCTGGTCGTTGTTAGTATGGGCGGACTGCTCGTACGGTTAGATTGTGACATGCATCTACACTGCCCATGATTTTTTTTGTTACTTATTACATTTTCTAGATAATATAAAAATTAAATATTTTTATTGTTGTTTACTGGTTAATGGAAGGGAAGCGCCGCTTCCACAGCTTCCATGGACGCCTCGCCTCTGGGTGTCTGCTATTTTGATAGGTTATGCTGGAATGGGAGTTAAGCCAAGAAAGAGTTCCTTATCTCCTTTACCTCCCTTCCATACTCCTTCCAGTGTCATGTACTGTGCGTTTGAACCAGATTTCCATGGACTCGGAGAGCCAGGACCAACTTTAAACTCGACATGTGGTGCTAGTGTAGAAGATGAACTGTTATAGCATCAATCATCGTGTCCATCCTCATTACCGAGGATCTGGGACTATACAGCCTGTACCTGGTGGTGGGAAAAAGTAACTGTTATCCCATCCAGGAATTGTTGTGGGCTGTGTGTGTGACTCCTGTGGAAGTGCATTCGTCGGATGACCCCAGTTGATTGCGACATGTATGTGTGGACTCTCAGTTTCTAGAAGAGAAGAGACGAGACTGCTTGGTCGCAGTGGGGTTCGCCGCTATCATGGCGTTGCTACGTTGAGAAGCCAGTGCTACATTTCTGTACTAATGAGTTTGATGAACGTTCTATCTCGCAGCTGGTTGCTGCCATTACGACTCTGTGAAGATTTTGGACTTCAACTAACTTTTGAAACTTTTGAACTACCTTCTGGTTCCTACCTAGAAGCGTATCCTCTTGTGCCCTCGGTCCTCTTAAAAGGGGAAGGATATTTTGTTGCAAATTTCTTGTTTTGCTCGGGTTAACCTTTATTTGTAGGACGTAAGTTTTGTATCCTAATTATTGAATCTGCGGGGTAAACAGGCACCTGGGTTCATCAATGGTTAGGCGTTTTTGGATTCCCATACCTACCTTGTTTGAGATTTGCCTATGTTAGACACTGTTGTTAAATGACATTAATGAAAGGTTAAATTTATGAGTATGTCATTTTCTATTGAAGTATGTTGCTACCCCTATGTAAGTTTATGTTTATGAATCACCTAAGATTAAATTTTTGTTGTTGTTATTGTTGATGTTGTTGATGAATCTGATGCTGGGTATGAAAGTTTCACAGTATTGACGGATGGCACTGCTGGCAACATGCAGCAGAGATGGCTGGAGCTGAGGGGTGCTACTCCAAAAGGTGGAGCCCTGGGCTTGGGGACGAGCTGCAGATCGTCCACCGGGATCATGGCTTCCACCGCCCCTTCGAGCTGTTCTGTCACCATACTCCGCCTCTCTCGGCTGTAGGCCAGTCAAGTTAGGCTTAAATGTGCGTGTACCTCCAGATTACTTTATTTAGCTCAATACAACTATGTACACTCATTATTGGAGATATGAAATTGTAATTTTATGTTGTAAGCAATCGGATCAATCTTTGGATACCTCGAACCCGTCTTTAAGTCTAGCTCTGTTTGTTATGTCATCGATTCTCCTCTGGCCGGTCTTGCTATGACTTTTAGGAATTGGCTCGTGCCTCTCAGGCTTCTTTTGTAATCTTAATAGTTAACATTGTAAAATTTTCTTTCAATCCTTTGTTTGTAAATTTAAAGTTGTGGTTCATGGCTTGTGGGGCACAAGCCCTCGTCGTCCGGAGTGATGTCACGCGGTAAAATTTTACGTGTAGAGTTTTTTTTTAATTTGGCTTTGTGCTTGTAGTGCTTTGTGAGCCCGCGTGAGTTCCTGACACTTGTTTGCGACACTCGGGCTTTGACGGTTGTTTTCCTGGCGCGGTAGATTGCTAGCACTCTCTGTTTTTCTGGGGTGGTGACGTGGTTCGCCGCCCGAGAGCCTGGCCAGCTGCGCGGGCGGTTGCGTCATCCTGTCCTGGAATCTCCGGGAGTGTTGGCTGCCCTGGTTGGTTACGCTGCGTTGCTGTTCGTGCGCATGACGCGCTGGTGTTTGTCGCCACCAGGTGGCAGAAGTGCGAGTCTGGCATGACCGGTGGAGGGGGGGATAGCGTCGGTTGGCGGAATGGCGGTTGGTTTGTGGAATCGCGGCCGGGATTTTTGTTTTCGCGTGAAGTGTTTTCGACGTGATGACGTGGTGAAGTGGATTTAATAAAAGGGGCCACCCTGGGTGCGCCGGGGGTGGTTCTTCTCGGTGAGGTGCTGGAGGTCTGTCGGAGCCTCGGCTTGGCGGGTAGCTGCGTGCTGCCGTTCGACGGTGTTGTAAGTAATGGCGAACTCGTAATTTTCTTTCACCTCTTGTAACAGTTGTGGGCGTATTTTAAAATTGGGTTAGGATGACTTAACGTTTTGATTCTTTCCAGGAGTGCAGGCAGTTTGTGGTATCCAGCAATGTAAAATTTCTTTCGTTAATTTTAGCTTAAGGATGGGTCGAGGTGTGTGTTAAGAATCATGTTATTTAAAAAAAGTAATAATCGTTCTCTTTTACTTATTTCAAAAGAGTATTTTATTTATTTTTTTTTGTTTGTTACCAGAGTATGTTGACATTGACTTTATTTATTTATTTAATCAGTTAATTATTTACTTTTGTGTTGGTCATAGTTTACCAGAAATAAAACCTGAAACGATGTGGGATAAATAATACTTTTTTTTCTTTCAGTCAACACCCTACACCCCCTGTCCTAAGGAGGTTAGACAATCCCTGTACCAGCTCTACTGCTACCACCCCCCCCCCCCCCCTTAATGTTTATTTTGAAAACTTGAGTGTTATCTTATATTTTTTTTATTTTTGAGTGACATCTTGTAGATCTTGACGGAGACCGAGGGCGATTGCGACAATATAGTTGCAAAGTTTGTTAGTGGTAAAAGAGTAAACTTTTCTCTCCGTGGTGGATACCTTACCAGAAGTGAACTTTCCGTTATTTCGTGCAATGCAGATGGTAACGAACAAGCCGAAATTCACAAAAAATTCACAAATCACAGTCCTGGTGAACATTCAAAAAAATATTTAAAAGCAAAAAAAAAAAAAATTCTACTGAAAAAAGAAGAAAAGAGGCGCTTGGAAAACCCCACAAAGAATACTTACAAGAAAATTAACTTTTCAGAAGACTCACATTATGGCAATGTTTCTCAGATACCAGACATGAATCCTGAAGAATATGATAAGAAAAAAGAAGAATTATTGAGAGGACTGCAGTGTAACAGCAAAAAAATTCAGGATAGCCAGTCATCAACCACTGGACAAAGGCACTGTATCTTGTGGAAATGTGAAAGAGCAAAGCGTCTGACGGCTTCAAATTTCGGAAAAATTTGTCAAATGAGAGAAACAACACCGCGCTCTAAATCAGTTCAATCTATTTTATATTCAACCTTCTCTGGAAACAAAGCAACTAAATATGGAATTGAGAACGAACCTCATGCAGTCACTCAGCTGGAACAGGAGGTGGGCTTAGTCATAATTCCTTCAGGACTTTTCATTGATGAAAATATACAATTTCTAGCAGCATCGCCTGATGGGCTCATTGGTAGTGATGGCATCATTGAAATCAAATGCCCTGCAACTGCCAAGACTATGCTTCCTGAAACGGTGATTCTGGAGAAAAAAAAATTAATTTTTGTGAATTGAAGGATGGAAAAATGCATCTCAAGATCGGTCATATGTACATGTACCAAATTCAGGGACAACTCTATGTTACAGGTCGCTAATTATGCCTTTTTGTCGTTTGGACTCCAAAAGGAATGCTTTTTCAGAAAATCACAAAAGATGACAATTTCTGTAAAAGTTTAATGGAAGAAAAACTTATACAGTTCTACATGAATTCATTACTGCCAGTAACACTAACGTGTCATGATGTAGTCCTTCAATGAAGATATTTAGAAAACATGGTGGTTTTATTTCAACTTAAATATTGGGTTTTACAATGTACTTTTTATAGGACTAGTATTTATACAGGTAATATGCCAAGTGTCATTCTGATTGGGAAATTATGTTTAACAAGAAAACCAGTTTAAATGTGCTCGTGCATATGTGTGTGGTGAGTTTGAGAAAACTGAATGCAGAAGGTGATTTCAAACCGAACATGTAAAATTGGTATCTGCATAAATAAGAAAGTACTTAAAGGTGTGAACATTGTTGGAAAAAATGTTTATTTTTGGATTGTATGTAAATACATTCAAAAATTTAATTAATCTTTAACACAGTTCTATATTTAAAAACAATTTTATATTGTGGGTTATCTCTAGCATTATTTTATTCTTCTATTTTGTTTGGTTTGTCGATTCTTAGGTAAATTTCGAAAAAAGACTACCTATTGTTATTGAAGCCGTTTCCTAAGTGCGACTGCAGGAAAATTTTAAGATAATTTTTCGTTTAATGTTCTATACAAACCGAAGCCATCGTGAAATCAAACGTTTGTGTGTATATACATATACAATTTATGGACACGATACTGCCTTAATTGTGCACAAATCATTTCCAAACTGGTGAATAAAATATAGTAATAAAATTTTGGTCGAATTCTTTAATGGGAATAATCCCACCAAAGTGGTAAAATGGGGAAGGTTTTGATTAACTTAACAATCGCTTTAAATCCCATAGTATGACAAATACTGCATCGTTTGAACGTATTATAACTCGTAGGAGTAATATCAAAAACCTTTGAATACATTTTTTTTGATACGACCAACCATAAATGCAAGGGTCGGAAAAAACATGAGTTTGAGGACAGAAAAGTTCGTAACTTCCTTAGTAAGTAGACGCATCATCAAATCTGTTAGTATTGTTTGTAAATATTATAATTTTTAACACAATTTTTTGTCTGAAACAATTTTTGATAAGCCAAACGATTGCCCAAGGGGTTGTAAATAGCAAGGGTATAAATATAAAAAAACTCAATTTCCATACCATGTACAATATTAAATACGTTATTATTTATGGTAAAACCCTTAAAAAATTAATTATATAACAATTAATGTTAAATGTATATTTTTATTTTTTATCTAAAACTTTGGTCAAAAACAATTATTGATTAGACCGCAAGAAGTTGAAAAAAAAACTCATGTGGAGATAAAAAGAACAAAACAAAACTTCCGTACCATGTACCTACACTATCAAGTCATTCATATTTTTATTTTACTTTCTATATATTGCCAAGAACGTTTATTTGAAGTAAAATATTATGTAACCAGCCATTACTCCAAGCCGTGGGAATAAAAACGGTTAAAAGACAAAAAAAAATCATTAACTTTTTAGTTGATATTGTCGCGGGTTGAAATTTTGCAGGGTTGTTGAAATCAAATTTAGGGACTTTACTGACGGGACTCTGGGCTGGCTGCTCTGTTCACTCGTCAGCGCAAGTGGCGTGACCATGTAATTGGGGCACGGGGCCGGCGCGGCGCGCTGCGGGCTTGCAGAATTTTGTTTGTTTGTTTGGCCGCGCGCTGGCGCAGCCACGGGCCGCAGTTACTGGGGCGCGCTGTCGTAACAAGCCGCGCGGTGTGGCCTGCACATCGGGGTAGAGGGGGGTAGTCTTCCCAGATGTTCTAGTTAGTTGTTTAGTAAATTTGACTTCAATAACGAGCTTTTGTTATGGTAGGCGCGGCAGGGCGCGCGAATTTAAGCGCAAGTGATTCGTAGCTTCAGGCTCACTCTGGCGGAAGCTATGGCCGACGCCAGAGGCCACGAGTCGTTTTATTCGTAATGTAGTTTAAGTTAGGTCATAATGTAGTCATCTTCAAGCTTTCGGGCGGAGGCAATGGCCCTCGTCACTAGTCGTTTAGTTATAATTTTTAAAATGTAATGTTCGTTCGGATTTTAAGGGCAGGAGAGGCCCCTACGTTAGTTTTAAGTAATCGACCAAGAAAGGCTTTTCGGAAAATGTGAGTATGGACTTATCTTTGTTTTAATTTTAAGTATTAATTATGATTTGAGGTATTCGGAAGGACTAGGGAAGTGTTTAGTGAAGTTCTCTCATTCTCTCTCTTGTAAGGTCGTTCAATCGTTAAGGAAGAAAAGAAGAGTATTGTTTTAAATTTTAATCCCGATGTGTAAATGTTCGTCAAGAATGATGTTGATTATTTGACTTTAAGAATAAAATAATTTTAATTTAGTATTATGTTATTTTGCAAAATCTCCTTAGTTCAGCTCTCACCAGACATCCTGTACGGGATGACGAACCTATGATCCTAGGTACAGTAAAGTATTTTATGAAGTTAAGACTAGTTGATGCCAAGCGAGTTGTTTCTATGTAAAGAGCTACGATTCTCTCCCCCCTCTGAAAGTGAGACGTGACAATATACTATCAAAAATGAAATAATTTATGCAAAACTCCTAAACATTATCCAAAACCTTTGGCTGAAACAATTGTTGCTACGACGAACTATTTACAGTTATAATAGAGGTTGAAAAAAGTTTTATAGTTCCTATCAAATATGTTGAAATTTATTTTTTACTATCTTCATATTATCATAAACAATGATCCAGAGCAATTTTTTTGTGACCACTTATTAGTGCAAGGTATGAAAAGTAGTGTTAGAAGGTAATAAATGCATAGGCGTAATATGAAATACGTTTTATGTTATTCAGTCCTGGATGAATTGAACTAAATCTTTTAAAATAGTTTTGGGCCATGGATTAAGACAGTGTTCATTCGATCAATTTTGAATATTGTGGAACGTACAGGATACTTAAAAAGTTTCAGAAGTTTATATAAGTTTTTTGAACATTTCATGAAGTGATAGGTACTTCGAAATCTACCTAAACCTGTAGTCTGTGCCGAGAGGGATGGATTTCGTTTACTCAATTTGTCATACTGGAAAAACTGTGTAGTGCAGTGCTTTATGAAGAAAATTGAATGACAAAAATTTATTTTGCAGCTGCCTTGAAGAAAATGTTTTTTTCTGTAAGGTATATTTTTATTTTGTTACTTGAAGATTTAATATTATTGAATAAATATTTTTCTTTGATGATTTAGATTCGTTTCATTTGTTATCAAACTTTTTTAAAACTTATCTACTTTTTATTTCATACCAGACATTCTTAAACTTAAAAAAAAAATTCCATTATCAAAACTCAAAATGTAACAGCCGTTAGTAAAAATGTGTGCCTTTTAAATAATTTGTATTTAAAATATCGCTACTACTGATTTTAGTCTGGAAATTTGCCTGTTTGCCTACGTATTTATGACACCCTTGAGACTGAATAAAACTGTCCGCGCCCTTGGTGCAGAAATGCTGTTAATTTAGTAACCGATCAAAATTTAAAAAAAAAATATATATAGATAAAAATTAAGAAAAAAGTTCAAAAGTTAAACATTTTTGGTATTAAATCCATAGAGGTAATATGGGTAGAGAGAGCGTGACGTCACAAATGCGTGTTCAACATGGTTGGCTCGAAAAACACGTGACTTAAGGACGATTGCTGTTGTTGACATATCGCATCGGGGCGAAAATACGTGTTATGTGCTAATTTTTGAAAATGGTTCTGTATTGCTGTGCGTTTGGATGCAAGTCAATACATCATAAAGGAAGCCAGCTAAGTTTTCACAAGTAAATATGCTTATTTACGTGAATATTAGCATTAAAATACGCTGGTGTTTGGTACTTGAGAGCTATAATTGGCTTTTTATCTCTCAGTTTTAATCTTTTTCAGTTTTCCGAAGGATGAAAACCGTAGAAGGTTGTGGGAAATCAAAGTAAGACGACAAGATTTCAAAGCAACTTCGGCGACAAAAATATGTTCCAAACATTTCGAAGAGGAGTGCTTCGATACAGTGAAGTTTGGTGGTACATGGCTAAAGAACACTGCTGTTCCCACAATTTTCGATTTCCCTCCGCATTTGCTTACCACTCTAAACCCGAGGAAACCAGTCAAACAGTTGTGTTGTAGAGGAATGTCACGACACTAATGGAAAGAGAAGTAAACAAGGTTATGTCCGAGATACGACAAAGGCGACATACTCGTCCGAAACGTATGTGTCAACAGAGGCAGAAGGTAAAGAAATACATCACTTAACAAAGTTATAATCATATTTCACCTAAATGTGCAACAAAGTATTGCATCCACTTGGTGTGTAATCATTTCGGCTAGTGATCTCCGGATAGTTAATTGAATGCATCATTGTTATACATTGATATAATATGCAACACAATGTTGTAACCTAGCTATTCTATTTGAGTAAGTTATAGGCCTACACAAAGCAATATTTTTTTATATTTATTTTTATTAAATTCCTAAATAAATTTGGAGTACAAGTCTCATTGGATGTAAAATAAGTCAATAATAATAATAAAATTTTATATATATAACATAAAATAGGTAAGACAGATAAGTAAAAGATACAACATACAAAACAATATAAGAGTATACCTAAAGATGTAAAGGATAAATTAGTACAAATGTACATAAAAGAGTAATAATTATATAAATAAACAGACACGAACAGATCCTTTGAGAACTCCATGGTAAATGATCCGAGTATTAGAAGTTGAATTTGTTCATGTCATGTTATCTTTTGTAATTACACTTTGTATTCTAGAATTAAGGTAAGATTTAAGTAAATTTTTGAAATTATTTCTTATTCTATAGTATTCCAGTTTTTAAATAAGGATTTCATGATTTACACAATAAAGCCTTAGGTAGGTCATAAAAATTTTAATAACACCTTAATGATTATTTAGAGCTAAGATTTCCGTGGTTAGTTTAAATATTGCATTATCAGTAGATTTATTCTTTTCAAAGCCTAATTAAGACACAGTTAAAGTATTATAATGCATTATAGGTTTTAAAAGTCTGGTGGACTCAAGGAACAAATGTGTTACAATTTAAAAACAAAGAACATACATTTACAAGTTTTTGGAACATTAATTAAATTAACCTTAAAATAAATATATTCCTTCTTAAGTAACTGTGTAACTACTTTGCAGATTTTTTCGATTAACAAGTTTTTTCCAGCCATGTTTGGTAAAGTATTTTCTCTCAAATTCCAATACATCCACCAAACCAACATTACTATAACTAGGTACCACAAATTAATTTAACTTACTGTTTTTGTTTAACTTCGTTATTGACATGTGACTCAAATTTCAGTTGGTGCTGATGTAGGATACCCACTACTACTACATCCTTGGTTTAAGTGAGCCTTGGAAGTTGCAGTTGTAAATTTCTGAGGGCATTTTAACTTTCATTATGACTTTACACCTAGAGTAAATACCATACTATGCTTATCAATTAGTATTACATCCACGATTGATACAGTGAAAATGTTTAACAAAACTGGTGCACTATTGATATTTTATTGATGACTTTCTTTATGAGTAGGCTTATGATAGTAGTGTTTTAATGCACACACGTTAGCCTATACTGATTTCATAGAGTGTGACTTGATATGTTTTGTAGAATTATGCATAAAATACTATCTATCTGTGGCACGCAATTGGGTTGTGGACTGCCTGGTTGCCATCCCCTCTTCTCCCACTCTATCCTCCTTCACAGTACATTATCCTTTATTATGTCCACTAATGGCGTTCTAAACTTGTGTGCTAAATTCATGATTATCATTATATAATAAATTCTATCTGTCCTTGCTACAATGAATGAAAATTAGTCAATTTAACCCCTGTAATGTTTTACTAGATGGTGTCAACTATCATATAAAAAAATTTATTTAATTTATGTCACTTCTGTGTAGTGTCTGTTTTGTGTTATTTGATCGAGATGTGAGTTTTGTGTTCAAATTGTGTGTTGAATATTTTTTCATTAGTTGTGCTCTCAACAGGTGGCACCAGTTATGTTTCTCCAAGATACCAATACATTGGTGACTTAAATGAACAGGATATTCAGTCTCCGAGGAAGGCCAAGAAGTTTCTTGCTATTGTGAAAAATGGACTAAAGAACCACAGAAATAAGTGTAATGCACTGAGGATGAGAAAAAAAGACTTGTGAAGAAGTTTATAATTAAAACCACTACGAAATTGCAATGCATTAAGCACTAGCCTTTACATTAATCAGTAAGTTCGGTCTAAAGTCATAATATAACTTTTGCATCACAGTAATGCAACAGTTACACAAAGCAATATTATTTTATTTATTTGTATTACTTTCCATAAATCTATTTGTAGTACAAGTCTCACTAGATGTAGAATAAATCAATTATAAAATTATGCACAATTCATACAAAACTAATTCACAGATTCACACACACAATACAAGGCATAAACAAAACGTACACGTGGAAATGGTGAACTGCGCTATCACATCTATTCAAGGGCGCCCATAGGATGAAAAGGGGGGGGGGGGGGGTGAGCAGACCTTCAAAAAGTGCCAAAAATTACTAAAATTTGCCAAAAATCTTCAAAAACACCTAATTTTTTTTCTTTTCCTGAAAGCTATGGTGAGGGGGGCATGGCCCTCGCCTGACCATAGGTATGGGCGCCCTTGTATTTATTACAGTGCATTTTAAAGGAGCAAAATTATTCAATAACCTACCGCAGAACATTAAGGAAATAAAAATTTTTCAACAATTTAAAAAAAAAAGTTTTTAACTTGCTACTTCAAGAATGCTACTACTCCACAGCAGACTATCTAAATAGAACAACATTAACTTCCACTTTATACCTACTTTATTTTTGATTATTTATAAATACAATTTCAATGTTTACGAGATACAGTACACTCCCGATTATCCGCGAAATTAAGTGGCGGGGCCACAGCGGATAGTGAAAATCGCGGATAATCCGCAAAAGAGCCGAAAAAGGGAAACAAAAAAGGAAATATTAATTTCAACTTAATATATTAAAAATTTATTTACAGTAAAAGTTACAATTTACAGAAAAAATTATAAAATAATGCTAAAATTGTAGTATTTAACTGAATAATTAACATACAATAAATTTCACTGATATAAACATAAAAGTGCTCGGTACTTACTTCGTAACAAGGATACAGTACATACTGTACGTACTCAGACACTTCATTAGACATTAAAAAGCACAACTCTTAAAATTTACAACTTTTTGGAAAAAAAAATCAGTCAGTTGCTTTTGTATCTTGCTTTGGAAACATCTTTTCTTAATTCTTGATTGAATTTCCGCAACATAAGTTTTTCAGCCAACTGCGCATCGTCGTCTTGTTCCTCTAAATAGTGAAGCAATGCGACGATGTGTTGCCAAGCCGCTTCGTGAGTCATCTGCGCCTTCGCACTGAGCTCGCCTGTGGTGGTTTACTGTATACTGCACACCATACACTCGTCAGTAGAGTTCAAATTTGCTCACTTGTAATAAAATACAGATTTACATATGTACTGTATTTGTTTCGTAGCATGCGCGGATAATAGGGAGTTTACTGTAATTCGTAATTCATATCTTGTACAATATTTGTCTCTACTGTATTACTACTTTAACTTTATGCATGTAGTTATGTTAAGATATGTTTTAATTGTATTGTAAAATATGTAATTGTAACTGTACTACTACTGTTTAAATTGTAGGGCCTAACTGTATACAATTGTATTATTGTATCAAGCCTATACTTCTACTTGTATTAATGTTTCTGCAACCATTTTGTGTTAAACTTGTGTCAACTGTCAAATTTAAAATTTTATCTTTAGAAGCTGTATATGTACCTGTAACACCAGTTTTATTATTTTTTTCCCATGACTGGATTTTTGGTATTTTTAACTTTTACTGTTTGTATGTTAAATTATATTTCTTGATGTGTCCTATACCATTTGTGCAAATGTCTGTATGTTCAGATGGACTAAAATAAATAAATAAATTAACAATAAATTATTTTTATATATACACACACACACACAACACATCAGGTAAGACAGAGTTTCATTTGTATATGAAAAGTAGATTTTTAAGATCTTACTATATTTCACAAAGTCTTGATTTTATTTGAAGAGTTGTTAATGTTTTTACTTTTTTCATTTTAATTTATATATTTAATTTTTTTTAATTTTTACTATATTTTTTATAATAAATTTTATCTTCAAGGAGACCCGTATTTCTAGATTTTAGATATGTCTCTTTTAACTTGACAAGATTTAGCTATACCCTTTGTTAACCTTGGACAGTGATGTAACCGGGGGGGGGGGGGGGGGGGGTGTTACGGAAACCCCCCCCCCCCCTTTTTCCCTTCAGGGTTTTAAAACAATAAGAGCCAGTGAAATCAAAATAAGAAAATTATAAGCAATACACAAGGTTACACAGGGATTAATTTGAAAGTATTATTGTAATCCTCATAGTGGCCTACAACAATGCATCCCTCCCCCCTCTTCCCACACAAATCCAAAATATAAAATGTTTATCTGTCTTTTCTCTAGCAAAATCACTACTTTAATTTATGTGTGTAAGTAATGGACTTATATAAGTGAATTGTTTCCTAAGATGTTAGTGTGACAGAGTTTTATTTAACTCAATGAAAAATATGTAAACAAAACTTAACCCACCCACCCCCCTTTTCATAAAAAACTGGACCCCCCTCCCATTTCACAAAATGGGACACCCCCCCCCCCCCCTTCACAAAATCCTGGCTACGGCCCTGCCATGCATTTTGATATATAGATTTTTTGGGAGTACTACAGTATTTTATGGGGCAACAAGCATTGAAATGAAATAATAAAATCTTTTGAAAATTGTTATAAAGTTGTAAGAATCAGATTCAAACATTAAAGGCTCCCAAGATTTTGACTAAAGAAAATTATAGTAATTTAAGAGAGCTGTCATATATTTGTTTATATCTAACTTTTGTTATAGACTTATTTACATTACTTAAATTATAATTTATGTTCAAAACCTGTGGATCATGTTCAGACTGACCATTTAAAATAGCCCCTTTACTAAATGAATGATAATTTTTAGTTATTCTTAAATATATTACCAATAACTGTTGCTGTTGAGAATGTTATTCTATTTGGAAAATTACCACATTGATCATACTGTACGTTAAGAAAAGAAAATTTAGCAATTTTTTTGTGAGTACTTTCCACCATATAATTCACATTAAATCACCTCACAAAATAAAATAAAAGTTAACTGAAAAAAAAATTACATTTATTTGCCAGTAACCCTGCTAGGTGCTCCCAGCTATCCCTCACAGAGAGGTGGGTGACAGCACCTCTAACATTTTGATTAATTAAATTAAGAGTAATATTATTTAACTTATCTTAGGAACTATTTATTTTACTCATAATTTCAAAATTATAATCAAAAGTGGTTTCTATTTGAATTTTTTTTTGTAGAATCAAACTAGTTACTCACTAACCTATTTAAAAGTTATATTTTTTTGTATAGTATGTATTACAATTTAACAACAAAGAACACATGTACGTTTACAAGTTTTTTGGAACAATCATTAAATTATCATTAAAATAAAGAGGAACATCATCTTCCTTCTTAAGCAACTGTTTAACTACATTGCTGAATTTTTCACTCAAGTCTTTTCCAGCCTTATTTAGAGAAAATCCATGTTTGGTAAAATATTTTCTCTGAATAGCACATCTAACACTCCCAAAGGTATAAATACTCTCATTTAATGATCAGCGAACGCCTACAGAATCGTTACGTTCATGCTTTTGTAATTACGAATCTGAAACAAACTTTGAATTCCCGCGCAAATTATCCTTAAGTCACGTGATAGGTGTTGACCACACAGTTATACATGTCATGGTATAGCCAACGCTCCCTCTACCTATTATACCTCTATGATTAAATCTATGTAAATTAAAATGGTCATTCAGAGCGTGACTGTACTGCTGGCACCATAGAGGTTTTCAAGTAGTTTTGCGAATAACCGGGAAAACATCACATTGTAATCAACCATCAATGTAAAGTAGTGTCCAGACATGTATTTCTAAGTCAGTAATTGAGACATAATTATTTTTTACGTATGCAGCCACATTTGTCTGTGTGACATATACACAATAACTTATTGTTAACACGTTAATATCAACCACTAAAATAAGTATTTTGCTATATCGCTACACTCTAAACATATATACAATTGGCACGCCGGCTACGGTAAACTAAAGGACGCAGAAAGATTCAGACACATAATCCAGGCATTTTATGAGAAAAAGGGGTCGATTTATGGACAAATTGTAAGAAAAGGTTTTGTTTTATCAAAATTTGCAGAAAAATTCGTAGAATATTATGTCCAAAATCCACCGAAATCCGCTTTATTTTGGTAACGTTTTTTCCGGGATCTGTCCCGGAAAAATGCGGAATAAATTAATAACTGGAAAACGGTGCGTTCTACGAAGAAAGATATAGACACTAAAATTAAAGAGAGCCAAATTTACCATATCATATCAAAAATGTACAAAAATCCACTAATAAATACTATTTTGTTTTTTTGGAATTCGTCCCGGAAAAACCTAAAATATTTAAATAAATTGAAAATGGCGCATTTTATAGCAAAATGTTTCATGACAAAGTTAAAGTACACAACGATTTTCATAATATATTACAAATACACAAAAATCAACACAAAATAGGTTTTTGGTTTTCCAAAAAATTTCCTGAAAAAAAAAAGACAAAACGGAAACGTTGTATCGTACGTCAAAGAAAGTCGTGACTAAAATTAAAGACTTTTTTTTGTATTAAATATAATTTCAATTCACCAAAATCTGCTCATATATATATAAACATATGTATATAGTATTTTTGTGACTCGTCTTGGAAAATCTTTAAAAATTCAATAAAACGAAAACGGAACATCGTATTGAAAAAGTTTCAGTGGGACAAACAGAAGCACACAAGATTTCCTATACTAAATCCTAAATTCACTGAAATCTGGTAAATAGATTTTATTTTGTGATCGGCCACGGAAAAAGTATTGAATATGTAGGCTAAATAACAGAAAGAATTGTATCCCATGTCAAATTATGTCAGATCCGAACTATATTCATCCTCAATAATATATTTTAAAGTCACTTAAATTATATTCCTTTTTCAGTTAGTGATGTGTTAAAACGTTTTTGAAATCTACCTTAATTATTTTCCAGAAAAAAAAATCAGACTCATTTCAACTGCTTATCGTTTGAAAGATAAATTCGACACGTCCATTCTCACAAAACATACCATACAATTAAATTTACACAAGATTTCCAGTGACCTGTTTCGAGAAGAAATAGAAAAATATACACACATTGGGATGCACTCTGCAACACACAATACTGAATAAACATGCATGAATATGTAGGAACACCCTACCTTAAAAACCGTCACAGTAACTGCAGTCCTCGGGAGATAATTCACGCCGGTTTTTACAGGTTGGTCCATGACAGTTTACACAAGCAGAAGAACATGAGATGCCGTGTTTCCTACAACTGCAGTTGGATGCACCGCAACCATCTTCCTTGCAAGTGCACCTGATTACCTTCAAAAGGCATTCCGGAGCTGTTGACTTGTCTGTCGAAATTGGCAAGAGAAGGTGGTCATATTTTCTCCATCCCCATTCTTCTGGATTCATCTTATTTCCCTTCCATTCTTGTATCTGATAGGAAACCCTTAAGAAATGTAAACGAGCTGAAGCACTAGTTGGAGGTAACTGTTCTGGTTGTACACATTTGGAACTAGTAGCTGTTTTCTTACTAAACACTTTAAAACGCAAAGTGTAGAGTGTGTCACTTCTCGACCCATTGTACAGGCACACTAGTAGCTGTTCTCCCGATTTTACAATGTCTTCTTTTGATACACTGGGAATACTATCTGAAAATACTTTCGCAAGTTGCCTGAAGGCACTGTCATTCTGGATCAGATCCAATATTTTCCTCTTTCCTATATCATAGATGTGTGATGTTGTGTCACATCCCATGAATGCATGGCAGAAAAGAATTTTCATCACCGAGCTTCAGCTTTAGCTTCTTAATGTGACATAATTTCTTCTGCCTTTGTTCACTTTTTAAACACATAAATTTATGTGATTGTGGATCAAAGTAGTAGAGTAAAAGGACAAGTACATCTGTGTCTGTTCCTATAACTGTTGTCAACTGTTCTTTTGCACATTTTAGAGCTTCTTGGACAATGTAAATATCTGCATCACCTGGTGCTTCGACAACAGGACATTCTGCTTCGCGTAAATGTATTGCTAATAACCTTAAAAATTGTCCTTTATTTCGCTCGTTCAAAAGAAACATATCTTTACGGAGTGATAGTTGCATTTCTCCTGTGAATTCAACTACAGGTGATGCATTACCTCTTGTTCTTCTCATATGTGCTGTGTCTTTAGTACTGTAAGTTTTCCCATATCCATCAAATACAGTATTTGCTAATCCATAATTTTTCAAGATGAAACGTACAGCTGAGCGATCTCGTTGTAAATTGCAGTATGGGGCCAAGGTAACTGATGAAGTAAATATCCTCCGTCAATGACATATTTAATCGCAGTTGCGTTTTCATTCACTCAGTACAAAGAAAATGGGAATTCAATCGTATAAATAGTAACTATACCAGGACAATAGTACATAAATTTTAAGCAAATTTTGATAAAGTTCAATTATATAATGCAACTTTTTTGCCCTTAATTTAATTCACGATTTATTTTGAAGTACGGTGCACGGTTTCCGCTTTTTTTCTTTTTATAACTTTTTTCCGGGACATTTCCTGGAAAACAAAAAAAAAAAACAATTAAATGTTGATCTGTGTGAAATTCTAATATATTATGAAAAACATTGTTTACTTTATCTTTTTCCTAAACCATTATGCTCTAAAGTGCACAATTTTCGATTTATTTCATTTTTAATATTTTTTCCGGGACTAATCCCGGAAACGAAGCAGAAATTTTAAGCGGATTTTCTTGAACTTTGGATATGTTATGGAAAAGTTAATTTTCTTTAATTTTTGTCTCTACAGATTTTGTCGTCAGATGCACCGGTTTTGAGTTTTTTTTTCTCGCGTTTTTCCGGGACAAAACCCGGAAAAAAAGTTACCAAAAGAAAGTGGATTGCGGTGGATTTTGGATATGATATTCTACGAATTTTTCTGCGAATTTTGATGTAAAAGAAACCTTTTCTTGCAATTTGTCCATGTTTTTTTCATATACATATTTCCTGGACTAACATGGCGAGGCGGCAGGGCGGCTCTTATCTGGCTAGCAGTGTCGGCGTGGTTACTAAGGGGGTGGGGCAGTGAGGAGGAGATAAGAGTAGTTTCGAATGTCGCCACTCAGCTCCGAGCAAGAACGACATGCTATGTACGCGGTCACGCGTTTACTCTCTAGCCAGACGGCGCCCTTAAGGGGACCGCCTCGTCAGGGGTGTATGTGTGTTAGTGAGGCGGGATGATAAGCGCGACGCTCGATGGTATTTCTAGCGCGGTATCGCCTCTAAGCTCAAGACTCTGAACTGGCGCGCAGTCTTCTCGTCGTCAATTGATAACTGTGAAATTTGTGCGGTGACCGTATTTTTATATTACGGGGAAATGAAGATAAAGGTGTAATGCAAGTCCCTTAAGTGCTTTCAAGAATATGTACCACTTGTTTTACACCTAAAAATTACTCTGAAAACATGCGTTTCAGCCATTTTAACTCTTCTAGAAATACAGTTTAAAAACATGATCCAAAATTAAAAGTACTTTTCGGCCCTCAGCGAACTCTTAAATGCTTTTCGTAAACATACCCCACTCTGATATCTTGAGTAGTTTTGAAATCGCGTTGTTTTTCCTGAAGCTCTGCACACCGTGTGTGTGACCAGGTAGGCGGGCCCCTTAAGGCGATTGGTGCATGGAAAATATTACGACAAAACTAATTTAACTGTACATATTTATTTTTGATGCTTCTTTTTAAGACATAATATACCTAGGATATTTTTAATAAACTTTTTTTTACTGAGTTATGTCATTTTAAATGCATTTATTTTTATTCCAAGCCAGAATTATTTAGAAAACACATAATTATGTTAAACTTAAGTATAGTTCAAGAAATGAGTGTACGAATAGGTTTCTGCACATATAAAAGTAAGAAGAAAAAATTTTCATCGTCAAAATTACAGTTTTAATATTGACAATTTCTATTGATCACTGCTGGACTACTTCAGGAGCGATTTAAAGAATAAATTTAAATGAAAATGAAAACATAATTGGCAGAACACTATTGAGTTATGTATATATTTTCATATCCTTTTGTTTTTGATACGATCCGACTCAAAACATGCCCTCTGGAGTGACAGTTCTAGTGCTGCGTGTAAAACTCTCGCCGCCGGGAAGAATGTCCCCGCGACGTGGCGCTGAGGGCGGCGCTTGTCGCAACCAGGTAGTCCGGCGGAGCTCCGGCCGGCGGGCCGCAGCCTGCGGGTGGGGAGGGGGAAGAATGGGGTGTAGAGGGATGACGGAGAGGAGACCGAAGAAACGGACTGTCAAGGTCGCGCTCATGGAGCTAATATACAGTAATACGCGAGGTGAAGCCGGGTATCGGCTTCCTACGCTGAAAGAAAATGAAAACGAGCCAAACTCGCCTCGCGCGGCCGAGAATCCTCCAAACTAAACTCGCAACAGCTCCGAAACTATCAAAACAATCAAACTGAAAATTTTACTGGAGTATCTATAAACATTTTTCCCCACATCGCTTTAATATTTTTTTCGAAACATGAATGCTTTCATTTTTAAAAATTAAATACTTATTTACTGCCAAAATTTTTTGTGATTACGCAGAGTAAATTACAACATCGAGGAAAAATTTTTGTTTGCAATTGTAAGTGGGGGACACTAGCGTATGAAATAAGGAAGAAGCCTCAAATTTTATTTATATACCCCTTTTGACGCATTCAACCCCATACTTTTATTTTTACAGAGAGTTGAAGTGGGATTAATTTTTCAGTGGGTAACACTACCGACATATGTCTTCGGAACGCACTTCTTTTTGTTATTATACATCACAAAATTTATAATTTCATACACAACGTTTATAAAAACGAATTCTTACTTACCTCATTTAATCTATTACAAACCTCTTGTAATATACGTGTATTAGTAGAAGAACCAACGTAACATGCAAACCTTAGGTAAACACTGGTAGAGAATTGTTTGGAATAACTGTAATGCTATGCATATACTGACAATGTAAGAAACTTCCAATTTTATTAATTGTTTGCATAAGAATTAATAATTTAAAAAAAAATCATAGAATAGGCCTTATAGACTGAAAACCTTTCACGTAGTTTCAAGTCGCGTACATAAAAGTTTTTTAGTATATATAATTACCAAATATTGTTGAATATATTTAACATTTTTATACATGTTACAACACACATATAATAACAAACCTATATAGTATATAAAAAGACAAACGCCAAATTTTAGCATTTTGTATTTCTTTTCTCTGTGTGAATAAAATAACAGTTCTTAACGTAGTTGCTAATACTGTACTATATTTCTAAAAAAAAATTACGAAAACCCCTGACATCGTCACCATAACAATGATAAATTTGCAAAATAATTAAGGCACATTTTTTAATGCTACGAAGCACACTCTTAAGAGAAATGTTTTAAACTTATGTTGGGATGTAACTAATATCTTAAAAGCATTCTGAAACCGTTACTTTGAGGGAAACCTTAATACACCGAACACCATACCATCCTTTAATCGAGTACGATTTTCGCTTCTTAAGACCCATTTGTCTTCAAAATGCACTGTACTGTGTAAGTAATAAATCAGTCTTAAAATCAGTTAATTATTTTATCTTCCTATTTCGTATTCTAATTGAGATAAATATCAGATAAGCATGTGTTACTTGTATCACGACATCAAGGTATTATTTATCAGTAATTAATATTTCATTTTATTTTTTTGTTAACTAATGTGCATAGGGCAGTGCACTAGACATCACTACCTGTGTGTAGTGTTGCGTTACACTTTTTAACGCATTAGAGTTTACATAAAATGATAAATTCAAAATTTCGTTTAAAAGTATAAATATCAGCGATCAATTTAATTAATGTCCAGTATAACTCAGTCAGTAAAACATTCGGAAATATGTATAGGACCTGTTAACCTAAATATTTGTTAACAGTTAAACTGAACTAAGATGTGTTAGAGTGGTTTTTTCTCTGTCCGTATATTAGAGGTATGGAACATCAATAAATATAGTTTAAAAAACTAACGAAACATGCTTTTAAAGATTATCCAACTAAAAAGTTAAAAATAATTTTAAAATTTAATTTATGACAATAGTATATAAGCAATACTAGTATAAATGAGAAAAAAAGCTTGAGGCGCTTTGTGCCATATTTTTTGTATATTAAGCGCCCCATGCTTTTTTCTCATTTATACTAGTATTGCTTATATACTATTGTCATAAATTAAATTTTAAAATTATTTTTAACTTTTTAGTTTGATAATCTTTAAAATCATGTTTCTTTAGTTTTTTAAACTATATTTATTTTTAACTTTTTAGTTTGATATTCTTTAAAAGCATGTTTTTTAGTTTTTTAAACTATATTTATGTATAATTATCATAGGGAAATGAGTTACCGACACTACCTATTACCATCTGAGATAACTATTTGGAGTTGAAACGTCACAAAGAAATGGTAAAGTCTCTCCGAATCATTTACAGTTAGATGTATGGATATAATCTTAGAATTTACCAGAAAAAAAAACATTCATTATTTCCGGCGTGGCCGGGAGTAGAACCCACGATCGCTGAATCCATAATCTGTCGTCTCAGAAGTCGCGCGCCTTAGACCACTCGGCTAACGAACGTGATGAAATTGGTGGGACATTTTACAGTGATGAGCCACTCACTCTTAGTCGAAAGAGTTACAGACGGACAGACAGACAAACATACAGGTGAAGCTAATATAAACCATGTAATAAAATACGCATCTGTCGCCCATTTACTTTAAATACAGAATTATAAACTACATATTGTGAAAACATTCTGCAGCAGTTTTTGCTGAACGGAAAAACACGGATGAGAAGACAGACGAAATGTGTTTGGTAAGTGATTTTTCGTCAAATGAAATGGAACAGGACAGTGCTAGTAGTATGTAAATGGGGCTACTAGATCTGGCTTCTGGCTGTGGTGCCGGTGCCGGTGTCCGCCATCTTGGATTGTGACGTCACGGCGGCCATCTTGGATGGATGTGACCTTGACCTTTGACCTTGACCTTGAATTTGATCCTCAAAATGTGTCAAAATTCTCCAAAATTGGGCAAAATTTACCCAAAATTCCTCAAAAATCTTCAAAATTTCCATTTATGTGGAAAAAAATTCCGCCAAAAAATCTCAAATAATTCCACAATTCAAAAATTAGGATTTCGAAAATCCTCAAAAGTCGCTTGGCCCTAGAAAAAACGAAAACTCCTGAAAGTGGCTTAAGCATCCTTAGAGCTAGCCGCTTTAAGCCGCCAAGGTCATGACCTTGAAAATTAGGATGCCATGGTAGCCATATTGGATGATGACGTCACCGTTGCAATTTTCGTTACGGTCGCCATCTTTAAAATCTTCATTTATTATCCGATTTTAATGAAAAAAATTTTAAAATTTATTAAAAAATTCATTTAATAAAATTTTAATAAAAAATATTTAAAAAACAAACATTTACGACACGGAGCTCGGAGTCCTCGGTTCAAACCCGACGAGTGCAAAAAAAATTAAAAATGGCGACAGGTCCTTCCCCCTAGGTGGCTGCTGGCAGACTGACCCCCACCACTTTTACCAATGCACATATACCATCAGGTAATATGACGTCATGTCCGCCATCTTGTCTTCGATGCTGGAAGCCATCATCATTGTATCGTCGGCTAGAGTGCGCTGACGCCATGCTAGTTTAATTCTTACCCGCTAGAGTGCAGTAATCATCTATTACTAAGGTGTCCGCCATCTTTAAATTTGGACACCATCTTGAAAATCCGTATTTATTTAGCTAGAAATTCGGGAAAAATTCCAAAATTTATTAAATAAATTTGCAATCAATATACTGATTGGCCCGGTCAGTTCCTATCCTTGGTTCGATACTCGATCGATGCAATATATTTTTTATTTCATGTAAAAAATAATAATTTCAATAAATCATGTTCAACATTCTTAAAGAGACTTTAAAACCTCTACTACCATCATCCTATAAGCCATCAAGACCACCATATTGAAAATTCGTAATAATTAAACTAAAAATTCAGGAAAAAGTTAAAAATTCATTAAATAAATTTGCAAACAATATACTGATTAATTAGGTCGTCTAAGGTCCTTGGCACGATCCTGGACGAAGCTAAAATAAATTTAATTTAAATACCAGAAAAGCGTAAGGTTCGAGAAATAAAACACCACAAAGTCGTTTACAAACATAATATTTATTACACAATTTCTATCCTACTACAGAATCACTTGCGAAAGCCAGCAAACTTATAATCATTTAGGTCCGCAGTGGCGTGAAATGACTAATTCTTAGCTCCAATCGGCTTATACTAGAAAGAGTCCAGCCAGAACCTTTACAGACATAGTCCTCCTCTTCCTGACAGAGTTTCTGGATACCGTTTTTAACAGTATGCTTCACATCGTTAGAACTGTAAATTACTGCAGCCGATGTCTTGAATGCACACTTCTTCACTTCGTCTTCGAATGGATACGGCTTTCCATATATACAGTCCAACCACAAGTTGTATTTTAATGGACCGTTTGTTGCTACATCATCATTAAGCTGATTGATTATGTTCTCTTTGATATCATCAAGAAAATTACAAATGTCTTTCGACTCACCTAACATATTTAGATAATAGTAGTCTTTCAATGTCCCACGAAATGCAGACTGCGCCAAGTAGAACCCATTGTCATTCACTTGTAATGCGCCGAACACAGTCTTAGGTTTATTTTCATGTTCAGACGTCATACCAATCGGTTGCTGCACATCGGTTTTCTTGCTTGTTCTCTTACGAGTCTCCAATCTAAAGCGAGGAGTCGAAGTTTCTACAGGTAGTTCTTCAGTAGACACACGGACTTTACCGTTGCATTTTTTCACATGTCGTCGCAAACTATCAATACGTGTAAACCATTCATGACACCCATCACAGCGAAACTTTATACGAGATGGATTCTTCTTGCATTTACTCCGCTCATGTCTTCGTGCATCATGAGAAAATGCGAACGACATATCACAGTAGCTGCAAGGATACCGTGGTGATGAAGACGATCCTTTCAGACCCGAACCAGATGATGTTGTTGCAGCAGTTACACCATCTCCAGGCATACTCTTATGAACATCAATACATCGTTGTTGCACCGAAACCTTTACTTTCTGTCGCACAGCAGGACCTTTGCATGTCTTCATGTGCGTTTTCATATTATCTTGTCTTGCAAATTGCTTGTGACATTTCTCACAAACAAACATTTTACGATAAGGGTTCTTAGCACATTCTCTCCTCTCGTGTCGTCGAGTATTGCTGCTGTTTGTGAAAATCTTGTCGCAGTAACAGCACCGATGTTCGTTAGTCGTTGTTGAATCACCAGTCATTGAAGTTTCCATCGAGGGTGAAACGAAGTTCGACGAGTTTTCCTGCGTAGTCAGCACCACCGACATTAAAGTCTCTCCTGCTGACGGTATCGCGACTGTTGAAATCTCCTCTTTTGATGACGTTGTCTTTGCCGACGGGATCTGCACCTTCTGCACCGTAGCTGACGTCAGGGTTCCCGTAGACGATGGTGCGTCGTCCATCAAGCTCAGCGTTTTAGATGGTAAAGATGCCATCGAAGTCTCAAGAACAAGCAATTACACGACGTATGCACCTGATGAATCAAACTAGGTGATCCTACACCGACGACGTCAGTAACAAACTGAGCGACCTGCTGTCCAGGACTCGCTTATATACACGCACCGGTTGGAATAATACTCTAGTCAAATCAAGAACCAATTACTATAATACTCGAGTCAAAACACCATTGAAAGAAGAAGCGTACCAAAATAAGGTAACGCATTTGGAAACAAATTCATCAAATGAAATGAACACGCAATGTACACACAGTACACACAGGAAAACGAAAAGTACACACAGGAAAACGAAATGTACACACAGGAAATCGGTACGTACACACAGTACACACAGGAAACGGAACGTACACACAGGAAAACGAAATGTACAAACAGGAAAACGAAATGTACAAACAGGAAAACGAAATGTACACACAGGAAAACGAAATGTACAAACAGGAAAACGAAATGTACAAACAGGAAAACGAAATGTACAAACAGGAAAACGAAATGTACAAACAGGAAAACGAAATGTACAAACAGGAAAACGAAATGTACAAACAGGAAAACGAAATGTACACACAGGAAAACGAAATGTACACACAGGAAAACGAAATGTACAAACAGGAAAACGAAAGTACACACAGGAAATCGGAACGTACACACAGTACACACAGGAAACGGAACGACCACACATACAGTAGCGGAAACACAGACTTATTTGGAAATCAGGATACAAGAAATAAAACATACTTTTTTAAAATATAAATAATTCATTTTATTTTTCATTAGTACACACATGACAGTTAATCAAATGATTATTGTAAGTAGCCAGCGTTCCGAAGCTCTTTAAGTATGGTCGATACTTCCACGATATGCGAGTAGTTTCCTCTACGAACAGATGCCACCATCAGTCTTAGCCGGTCAACCAATATGTTTGGATCTTTCCATGATGTGGAATCAATCTCTTCTGCCACCATCCTCCTTGCATGTTTATTATAAATAGTATGATCTCTGCTGTCCTCCGTTTTAACACCAACCTCAGGGTTACTTTCATCATCGAGCCAGTGATCATCACAAGCTTGATCAGATTTATTTATTACATCACGACGTTTCCATCGCTTCGGTCTCAGGACACCACCACATTCATCGGTCTTGTCAGCTTTAGGTTCTGCATCACAGTCTTAGATCACGTCGCCAGCTTCAGAGTCACTGTGGCAATCACCGTAGAAGGCATCGTCTTCACCCAGATTACCGTATAAGAACTCGTTATCGTCGATGTCGAAGTGTCTGCATCGCCTTCATGCTTCCTTTTTAGGAGTCCATTATTTTCACAAAGTATGGAGTATCTGCTAAATATAGGCTTGAGTGTATTTTCACTTTTCAAGGTGTTGATACTTCCATTAGTTTCAGTCTTCCCGAAACCATCAGCATCCGTCAATATTTGTTTCTCGTCACGATCGGCGTGCTACGGCTTCCATCATTTCTATATTAATAATATTATTTGTCTTAAAATCTCCGCGTCCGTGTCACTATCACAGACGTAAAGACATCATCTTCGTAGCTGTCATCAATATTGCCATGAGCTTCATCAATATCACTCATTTTATGATATCGTTTCCACATTTCAGTTGTCAGTGATTTACCCGCAATCTATGATCTTGTGAGCTCCATTCTCTTTTTCTTTAAAAGCCTATGTGTCCAGTTTTATTATTTAATCCTTCAACCCATCATCCCAAACCCAATTAAATCATCTTTGTATATAGAAAAAAATCAACCAAGTTCCTTTCATTTAATCTTAGGAACCGCATCATCCTCTTTCCACCTATAATTTAGTTTCTTGAGCCCAAGAGTCTTTCATTATATATACCATGCAGTGTTCTTCAAGAGATGTGGTATACAAGCATTTCTACATACAAATCCATCCTATCGATGATTTGTTTACACATAAAAAACCTTCACGTTTGTTTTACATGTTTTATTAAATTATCTTTTCAACTAAAATAATTACCACACATAGTAATTTCTACAAAGGACACTTTGTCCAAGATATTTTAACCATAATCTTTCGGAAAACAACCATGTTCCATCTATATCACAAAGTAAACGAGGGTTAGAGGAGATGGGACAAACAAGTGCTAGTCACTCATAGGGTAAGAACCATGTGTTCGATACCTATCTCAGTCAATGTAGTATCTATGTATTTCTCTTAGCTCATGTAGAAAAATATGTTCCAATGCATACGAATTTAAACTTATTCACGTACGACTAGTCAAAAGTACATAAATTCAAGCACGTTAACCTAAAAAAAAATTCTCAAGGATAGAGGCAGAGACTTCTCGATCGAGACATGCCTACCATCACCTGCAAATGAACATTGACCCCTCGCGCGGGAATTGCAAGCTTGCAGAATGCTGCGACACTCATATGTTTTGCTCGAGACATGCATACATCACACCGCTAGCCTTCCAACTCAGTGCACGTAAAACTCCAGTGAAATCGTAATCAAGCTCATGTAAAGTACTTGACGGAACCACTTCAAAGTATACATCACTGAACCAGAGCAGAAAATCAGCCTACGAATGTATATCTTGCTACCTACAAAAATAAATGTGTAGCACATATACGAGAGGAGTCGATTCCTACATAGCATACTCCTTACGCTGATAATTATAAGCGGCAAAATACTTCAAATCATGACCCCGGCTAGTATACATTTTTTTCGTGAACCCTAAATTCATGTTAGTAATCGGTACAAATGTGTGAGTAATTCGGACGAATAATCGCTTACCAATTATCCAGAATCTTACTGTTACAGCCCAGCCAGTGCACCAGCATACCCCGAAGTGTGGTCAATTGATAAACATTCTTTAATTTTTTAATATCACCTCCGTAGTGTACACCGATATATGACAGGTTACGATTTAAGACCATAAATTTCCCACAAGTCTGTTAGTTTTATTTCGGGAAGTAATAAATTATTTCTCAAAAATAATAAATCAAGTTCTTAGTCAGATTTGCTCTAATGCTACGGTATTACCTGTACCAGCACTTTACCAAAACATCTCCCATAAAAATCTTAAGAATGCAGATAGCATACTCAGACAAAAATAATTTTAGCAAAAAAAAAACAGTCTTCATCATTATTGGTAAAAAAAATAATACACACAAACAAGACATAGCGCGCATTACAAATTCGACCAAAATTACGTGTCACATGTAGTTTATTGCATTAAGATAAACGATGTAGGTTAGGGAAAAATAAATAAAAAATTCTTTAATTCTATAATTTATTTAAAATTGTACATTTATACACATTAAAATCTGACACTATATATATATATCGTATACATTTCTCAGTCCGTGCGACACTCATTTTTATTAAAATAAATTATTATAGTTCGTATTAAGAATGACAAAATACAAATAATTCATACAGATCTCGATACATCAGTTCAGGAGTGTAACACCTTAGAGGACCAGAAATTATGCTAGAGACCTTCCTTTACAAAATTTATAATGTTTTTTCAAGTAAAATTTTCGTGTAACCTGTATACCGCACTTCTCACACAGAAATTTTACACGATCAAGATTTCTTCTGCAGCCATGCTTTTCATGGATGCGTGTACTTCGTAGTCGTTCAAAACGTTTACCACAGTAGCAGCACTGATTCAGATATTCATCGCAATTATCATCGCTTCCCCGCTGTACAACTTGCAAATGAACTTTGCTTTTACAATGCCTAATCAAATTACTTTTGTTTGTGAAATGTACACCACACGGGTCACACGGAAATGTCACACGATTAGCGTTTCTTCTACAGACATGATTTTCATGTCTTCTTGCATGTTGACCGTATTTAAAACTTTTGTCACAGTAACAGCACCGATGTTCGTTAGTCGTTCTTGAATCACCAGTCATTGAAGTTTCCATCGAGGACGAAACGAAGTTCGTAGAGTTTTCCTGTGTAGCCAGCACAACCGGCATTAAAGTCTCTCCTGCTGACGGTATCACGACTGTTGAAGTCTCCTCTTGTGATGACGTTGTCGTCGTTGCCGACGGGATCTGCACATTCTCCGCCATAGCTGACGTCAGGGTTCCCGTAGTCGATGGTACAACATCCATCAAGTTCGTCGTTTTAGATGGTAAAGATGTCATCGAGTTCACAAGAACAGGTAATTACGCGTCTTATGCACCAGAAGAATCAAACTAGGTGATCAGTACACCGTCGTCGTCGCCAGTAACAAACTGAGCGACCTGCTGTCTAGGACTCGCTTATATACATGCACCGGTTTGAATAATACGCGAGTCAAATCAAGAACCAATTACTATAATACTCGAGTCAATACATCATCCATTGTTATTACTAAAAAAAAAATAGGAATTTCAAGGAATAAAAGTTTAAATTATATATTGAAACAACTAATCTCTCATCCTACATACACGGTTTATTTAGACTTACTAGAAGGATTAAGAGTCTCTGAACAATGGAACTTTCAGAAACCAAACATAGTTTCAACTACTCAAATTTAAATTTTATTATGTACAGCTACACATAACCTCCAACTGACTCCAAATGTCTACAACACATTTCTAAAATAATTTATACGATACCGGGCTAGGTCCAAAGTCAATTATTTTTGTACCTCTCATCTACAGTTCAGAGGACCTTCAGTGTTGATATAGCTACAGACAAGACATGTCCAGTACCATACCTCTTCAAAGCCTTCAGAGTCGATCCTTGTTAAGCCTTATGACAAAAGTCTCCGAAACAAGAGACCTACTCTATAAGTTTACTATACACTTTTATGCTTTATATAGCACACATCGATAAATATCTTCGTAAATAACCCAAAATATTATCAGACCACTAGCATTCGATTTATGCACATACAGTAGGACACCAACATATCCATCAACACAAGTCCATTCTACATTAAGCTCCTCACTTATTTTCATCAGTCTACACTCAGCACACAAAAACTAAATGAAGTCAATTAACAACCTAGTATTTATATACATCCAGTCATTTAACAGCATACCGATGGCTAGTTAAATAAGATTGACAGTGAACATGTTAGCAAAGTTTAAATTTATATAGGACCAGGGACCCATTGAACCTTCAGAACCGAGCTACACATACTCAGTGCTGGATGCAAGTTAATTCTACACTCATTTGCCATCACTCATATTACATCATCGTCACTCAATTTGACACTCATTTACCATCAACTACACTCAATTCGACACTCATTTTCCATCATAGACACTCAATTCGACACTCGTTTTCCATAAGACACTCAATTTCCATAATCGACACTCAATTCGACACTCAATTTCCGTCATCGACACTCAATTCAACACTCATTTTCCGTCATCGACACTCAATTCTACATACGTACTCTTTCCTTCTTCAACACTCATTTTCCTTCATCTACATAAAATAAAATGTAAACTCTCCAACACCCACCCACCCACACACACACACACACACACACACACACACACACACAGATATATATTTAAATAGTCATCCGCAACTCAATTCTTTAAAGTAGCAAACACATGAACTTTATTAGGGCATGAATAACGACACATTTTAATATCAATTTTTAAAATTATATTTATATCACAAAATACAAAAGTATAAAAATCCGTCAGTCAATACACATTACTAACTTATTATATATACCCTGAAATTCTAAGTTCATTATGAATAGTCCACGTTTCTTTGATAACTGATACAATTTCGTCATCTTGCGAAACAAGTAAAAGTCGCAAACCTGTTCGTTAACACGTTCGAGTCTTTCCACGATACATAATCAATTTCACTTGATGACACCATCTTCTTCGATTGTTTGCTGAACATATTCTGAAAATCGTTGTAATAATGATTATGATAATTTGTATCATCATCATCGCTGCTGTCCACATCTTTAACAAACACTCTGACATCTTCATCTTGCATATCCCAGTATTTCGAATTTTTTGACATTGGAGTGCCGTCATTGGTATCAAGCTTACTTGCTAATTTTCCAAAAAAAATATTCCAAAGTCCGTATAAGTCTACTATAAGACGACTTGTCACTTTTTCTGGAGATGTTACTTTCATTATCTTCTACCTTACTTATATCTTCAACACCAGTTAAGCTATTTCCTTCCTCAAGACCTGGAGAGATTTTAACACAATCGCTTTTAAGACTAGGTCGATCAATTTCATTGTAAGACATACTGTCCCCGAGCATAGCGTCTCCATCTACGTACTTTATCTCCTGAACGAGCTTGGCTTGACAAGTTTTATAGTGTATTTTTAAATTCTCTCTTCGTGTCAACCGTCTTCCACACCTGCCACAAATTAGTATTTGACGGTATGGGCTTTTAACACATTCGTTCTTTTCATGTCTACGAGCATTATAGATGTTATCAAAGTATTTGCTACAGTATGTACAATGTCCTCCAGATCGAGATCGATATTTGTGTATCGTACCTTCACTAGTCTGTACGTACTCCATTATGGTTGAATAGCAACTAAAGGTATTTTTTAGGTACTTCGTATTTTCATGTATGAACATTCATCAATTATTTACGAAAAAAGATTTTTTTTCTCATTTTGAAGAAAAAATCATGTTCCACGTAGTTTTACTACCCACCTTCATATTTCCTCATATGTTATGTTGTAAAAGCAACCAAAGTTGGTTGTAGGTTATGGAATGCTCACTCACGATCTCTTGAAAAAGGTGTACCTCCCTAGATCTCAAGAGGAAGAACATTGACCTTATTTAAAAATTAGTGAATAATATCATGGTCTAGCAAGAATCACAAGATAATCTATTCTCATATTAGCAACCATCATGTACCAGTTGTCTGTATATGCAGTCTCTGTTGTCTGTATAAGTAGACAATGTTTTGTGTGGGATGCGGGATGCTCCCTAACGATCGCAACAGAAGGAGGGCTTCGCTAGAACTCAAGGGAAAGGGAAATCTTCGTGTGTGATAGCTTTTCCCATTTGTTTCAAGACAGTGTAATCGTCTGATTAATGAACTTTTGTTTTTGTGTGATTTAAACTTGTTAAAATTATTTTTTAAGTGTTGATTTGATAATATGACTTCGGAAATTTATACGAAACTCTGAATAAAATTACCTGTCTTAGACACCAAGGACATTACAGTTTGTCCTTCATGTTAATGCTTATCAGCTGTCTCAAAGCATATTATTTGTCTGAGTAAAGTTATTATTTTTTAAATCCGCCTGATAGAAATATAGTAAGTGGTGATTTATTGACAGAATTTCACTAGTTAAATGTAACTCTAAATAGAAATGACATGACTCATTAAGTAAAAAATTCTTCATGCAGAGATAGATTTCTCACAAATAATCAGGAGCACTCGGAGAAAACCATAAGATGTCTAGTCAGGTATAATCAGGAGCACACGGAGAAAACCACCACAATATTGTCAAGAATAATCGGAAGCACACGGAGAAAACCACCATAATATTGTCAAGAATAATCGGAAGCACACGGAGAAAACCACCATAATATTGTCAAGAATAATCGGAAGCACACGGAGAAAAACACCATATATTGACAAGAATAATCGGAAGCACACGGAGAAAACCGCCACAAGTTTTCTTTGATATCATAAAATTTCAGGAAAAAATAATAATAAAAATAAAAATAAATTAATAAAAAATTAAAAATAAAATACAAAAAATACATAAACAGATTCTGCTAGCTTGTGAACTTCTCATTGTTGAGCAAAGATATAGTTCTAGTACAAGCAAGAATTTTATGTATTTTTTGTATTTTATTTTTAATTTTTTATTAATTTATTTTTATTTTTATTATTATTTTTTCCTGAAATTTTATGATATCAAAGAAAACTTGTGGCGGTTTTCTCCGTGTGCTTCCGATTATTCTTGTCAATATATGGTGTTTTTCTCCGTGTGCTTCCGATTATTCTTGACAATATTATGGTGGTTTTCTCCGTGTGCTTCCGATTATTCTTGACAATATTATGGTGGTTTTCTCCGTGTGCTTCCGATTATTCTTGACAATATTGTGGTGGTTTTCTCCGTGTGCTCCTGATTATACCTGACTAGACATCTTATGGTTTTCTCCGAGTGCTCCTGATTATTTGTGAGAAATCTATCTCTGCATGAAGAATTTTTTACTTAATGAGTCATGTCATTTCTATTTAGAGTTACATTTAACTAGTGAAATTCTGTCAATAAATCACCACTTACTATATTTCTATCAGGCGGATTTAAAAAATAATAACTTTACTCAGACAAATAATATGCTTTGAGACAGCTGATAAGCATTAACATGAAGGACAAACTGTAATGTCCTTGGTGTCTAAGACAGGTAATTTTATTCAGAGTTTCGTATAAATTTCCGAAGTCATATTATCAAATCAACACTTAAAAAATAATTTTAACAAGTTTAAATCACACAAAAACAAAAGTTCATTAATCAGACGATTACACTGTCTTGAAACAAATGGGAAAAGCTATCACACACGAAGATTTCCCTTTCCCTTGAGTTCTAGCGAAGCCCTCCTTCTGTTGCGATCGTTAGGGAGCATCCCGCATCCCACACAAAACATTGTCTACTTATACAGACAACAGAGACTGCATATACAGACAACTGGTACATGATGGTTGCTAATATGAGAATAGATTATCTTGTGATTCTTGCTAGACCATGATATTATTCACTAATTTTTAAATAAGGTCAATGTTCTTCCTCTTGAGATCTAGGGAGGTACACCTTTTTCAAGAGATCGTGAGTGAGCATTCCATAACCTACAACCAACTTTGGTTGCTTTTACAACATAACATATGAGGAAATATGAAGGTGGGTAGTAAAACTACGTGGAACATGATTTTTTCTTCAAAATGAGAAAAAAAATCTTTTTTCGTAAATAATTGATGAATGTTCATACATGAAAATACGAAGTACCTAAAAAATACCTTTAGTTGCTATTCAACCATAATGGAGTACGTACAGACTAGTGAAGGTACGATACACAAATATCGATCTCGATCTGGAGGACATTGTACATACTGTAGCAAATACTTTGATAACATCTATAATGCTCGTAGACATGAAAAGAACGAATGTGTTAAAAGCCCATACCGTCAAATACTAATTTGTGGCAGGTGTGGAAGACGGTTGACACGAAGAGAGAATTTAAAAATACACTATAAAACTTGTCAAGCCAAGCTCGTTCAGGAGATAAAGTACGTAGATGGAGACGCTATGCTCGGGGACAGTATGTCTTACAATGAAATTGATCGACCTAGTCTTAAAAGCGATTGTGTTAAAATCTCTCCAGGTCTTGAGGAAGGAAATAGCTTAACTGGTGTTGAAGATATAAGTAAGGTAGAAGATAATGAAAGTAACATCTCCAGAAAAAGTGACAAGTCGTCTTATAGTAGACTTATACGGACTTTGGAATATTTTTTTTGGAAAATTAGCAAGTAAGCTTGATACCAATGACGGCACTCCAATGTCAAAAAATTCGAAATACTGGGATATGCAAGATGAAGATGTCAGAGTGTTTGTTAAAGATGTGGACAGCAGCGATGATGATGATACAAATTATCATAATCATTATTACAACGATTTTCAGAATATGTTCAGCAAACAATCGAAGAAGATGGTGTCATCAAGTGAAATTGATTATGTATCGTGGAAAGACTCGAACGTGTTAACGAACAGGTTTGCGACTTTTACTTGTTTCGCAAGATGACGAAATTGTATCAGTTATCAAAGAAACGTGGACTATTCATAATGAACTTAGAATTTCAGGGTATATATAATAAGTTAGTAATGTGTATTGACTGACGGATTTTTATACTTTTGTATTTTGTGATATAAATATAATTTTAAAAATTGATATTAAAATGTGTCGTTATTCATGCCCTAATAAAGTTCATGTGTTTGCTACTTTAAAGAATTGAGTTGCGGATGACTATTTAAATATATATCTGTGTGTGTGTGTGTGTGTGTGTGTGTGTGTGTGGGTGGGTGGGTGTTGGAGAGTTTACATTTTATTTTATGTAGATGAAGGAAAATGAGTGTTGAAGAAGGAAAGAGTACGTATGTAGAATTGAGTGTCGATGACGGAAAATGAGTGTTGAATTGAGTGTCGATGACGGAAATTGAGTGTCGAATTGAGTGTCGATTATGGAAATTGAGTGTCTTATGGAAAACGAGTGTCGAATTGAGTGTCTATGATGGAAAATGAATGTCGAATTGAGTGTAGTTGATGGTAAATGAGTGTCAAATTGAGTGACGATGATGTAATATGAGTGATGGCAAATGAGTGTAGAATTAACTTGCATCCAGCACTGAGTATGTGTAGCTCGGTTCTGAAGGTTCAATGGGTCCCTGGTCCTATATAAATTTAAACTTTGCTAACATGTTCACTGTCAATCTTATTTAACTAGCCATCGGTATGCTGTTAAATGACTGGATGTATATAAATACTAGGTTGTTAATTGACTTCATTTAGTTTTTGTGTGCTGAGTGTAGACTGATGAAAATAAGTGAGGAGCTTAATGTAGAATGGACTTGTGTTGATGGATATGTTGGTGTCCTACTGTATGTGCATAAATCGAATGCTAGTGGTCTGATAATATTTTGGGTTATTTACGAAGATATTTATCGATGTGTGCTATATAAAGCATAAAAGTGTATAGTAAACTTATAGAGTAGGTCTCTTGTTTCGGAGACTTTTGTCATAAGGCTTAACAAGGATCGACTCTGAAGGCTTTGAAGAGGTATGGTACTGGACATGTCTTGTCTGTAGCTATATCAACACTGAAGGTCCTCTGAACTGTAGATGAGAGGTACAAAAATAATTGACTTTGGACCTAGCCCGGTATCGTATAAATTATTTTAGAAATGTGTTGTAGACATTTGGAGTCAGTTGGAGGTTATGTGTAGCTGTACATAATAAAATTTAAATTTGAGTAGTTGAAACTATGTTTGGTTTCTGAAAGTTCCATTGTTCAGAGACTCTTAATCCTTCTAGTAAGTCTAAATAAACCGTGTATGTAGGATGAGAGATTAGTTGTTTCAATATATAATTTAAACTTTTATTCCTTGAAATTCCTATTTTTTTTTTAGTAATAACAATGGATGATGTATTGACTCGAGTATTATAGTAATTGGTTCTTGATTTGACTCGCGTATTATTCAAACCGGTGCATGTATATAAGCGAGTCCTAGACAGCAGGTCGCTCAGTTTGTTACTGGCGACGACGACGGTGTACTGATCACCTAGTTTGATTCTTCTGGTGCATAAGACGCGTAATTACCTGTTCTTGTGAACTCGATGACATCTTTACCATCTAAAACGACGAACTTGATGGATGTTGTACCATCGACTACGGGAACCCTGACGTCAGCTATGGCGGAGAATGTGCAGATCCCGTCGGCAACGACGACAACGTCATCACAAGAGGAGACTTCAACAGTCGTGATACCGTCAGCAGGAGAGACTTTAATGCCGGTTGTGCTGGCTACACAGGAAAACTCTACGAACTTCGTTTCGTCCTCGATGGAAACTTCAATGACTGGTGATTCAAGAACGACTAACGAACATCGGTGCTGTTACTGTGACAAAAGTTTTAAATACGGTCAACATGCAAGAAGACATGAAAATCATGTCTGTAGAAGAAACGCTAATCGTGTGACATTTCCGTGTGACCCGTGTGGTGTACATTTCACAAACAAAAGTAATTTGATTAGGCATTGTAAAAGCAAAGTTCATTTGCAAGTTGTACAGCGGGGAAGCGATGATAATTGCGATGAATATCTGAATCAGTGCTGCTACTGTGGTAAACGTTTTGAACGACTACGAAGTACACGCATCCATGAAAAGCATGGCTGCAGAAGAAATCTTGATCGTGTAAAATTTCTGTGTGAGAAGTGCGGTATACAGGTTACACGAAAATTTTACTTGAAAAAACATTATAAATTTTGTAAAGGAAGGTCTCTAGCATAATTTCTGGTCCTCTAAGGTGTTACACTCCTGAACTGATGTATCGAGATCTGTATGAATTATTTGTATTTTGTCATTCTTAATACGAACTATAATAATTTATTTTAATAAAAATGAGTGTCGCACGGACTGAGAAATGTATACGATATATATATATATAGTGTCAGATTTTAATGTGTATAAATGTACAATTTTAAATAAATTATAGAATTAAAGAATTTTTTATTTATTTTTCCCTAACCTACATCGTTTATCTTAATGCAATAAACTACATGTGACACGTAATTTTGGTCGAATTTGTAATGCGCGCTATGTCTTGTTTGTGTGTATTATTTTTTTTACCAATAATGATGAAGACTGTTTTTTTTTTGCTAAAATTATTTTTGTCTGAGTATGCTATCTGCATTCTTAAGATTTTTATGGGAGATGTTTTGGTAAAGTGCTGGTACAGGTAATACCGTAGCATTAGAGCAAATCTGACTAAGAACTTGATTTATTATTTTTGAGAAATAATTTATTACTTCCCGAAATAAAACTAACAGACTTGTGGGAAATTTATGGTCTTAAATCGTAACCTGTCATATATCGGTGTACACTACGGAGGTGATATTAAAAAATTAAAGAATGTTTATCAATTGACCACACTTCGGGGTATGCTGGTGCACTGGCTGGGCTGTAACAGTAAGATTCTGGATAATTGGTAAGCGATTATTCGTCCGAATTACTCACACATTTGTACCGATTACTAACATGAATTTAGGGTTCACGAAAAAAATGTATACTAGCCGGGGTCATGATTTGAAGTATTTTGCCGCTTATAATTATCAGCGTAAGGAGTATGCTATGTAGGAATCGACTCCTCTCGTATATGTGCTACACATTTATTTTTGTAGGTAGCAAGATATACATTCGTAGGCTGATTTTCTGCTCTGGTTCAGTGATGTATACTTTGAAGTGGTTCCGTCAAGTACTTTACATGAGCTTGATTACGATTTCACTGGAGTTTTACGTGCACTGAGTTGGAAGGCTAGCGGTGTGATGTATGCATGTCTCGAGCAAAACATATGAGTGTCGCAGCATTCTGCAAGCTTGCAATTCCCGCGCGAGGGGTCAATGTTCATTTGCAGGTGATGGTAGGCATGTCTCGATCGAGAAGTCTCTGCCTCTATCCTTGAGAATTTTTTTTTAGGTTAACGTGCTTGAATTTATGTACTTTTGACTAGTCGTACGTGAATAAGTTTAAATTCGTATGCATTGGAACATATTTTTCTACATGAGCTAAGAGAAATACATAGATACTACATTGACTGAGATAGGTATCGAACACATGGTTCTTACCCTATGAGTGACTAGCACTTGTTTGTCCCATCTCCTCTAACCCTCGTTTACTTTGTGATATAGATGGAACATGGTTGTTTTCCGAAAGATTATGGTTAAAATATCTTGGACAAAGTGTCCTTTGTAGAAATTACTATGTGTGGTAATTATTTTAGTTGAAAAGATAATTTAATAAAACATGTAAAACAAACGTGAAGGTTTTTTATGTGTAAACAAATCATCGATAGGATGGATTTGTATGTAGAAATGCTTGTATACCACATCTCTTGAAGAACACTGCATGGTATATATAATGAAAGACTCTTGGGCTCAAGAAACTAAATTATAGGTGGAAAGGATGATGCGGTTCCTAAGATTAAATGAAAGGAACTTGGTTGATTTTTTTCTATATACAAAGATGATTTAATTGGGTTTGGGATGATGGGTTGAAGGATTAAATAATAAAACTGGACACATAGGCTTTTAAAGAAAAAGAGAATGGAGCTCACAAGATCATAGATTGCGGGTAAATCACTGACAACTGAAATGTGGAAACGATATCATAAAATGAGTGATATTGATGAAGCTCATGGCAATATTGATGACAGCTACGAAGATGATGTCTTTACGTCTGTGATAGTGACACGGACGCGGAGATTTTAAGACAAATAATATTATTAATATAGAAATGATGGAAGCCGTAGCACGCCGATCGTGACGAGAAACAAATATTGACGGATGCTGATGGTTTCGGGAAGACTGAAACTAATGGAAGTATCAACACCTTGAAAAGTGAAAATACACTCAAGCCTATATTTAGCAGATACTCCATACTTTGTGAAAATAATGGACTCCTAAAAAGGAAGCATGAAGGCGATGCAGACACTTCGACATCGACGATAACGAGTTCTTATACGGTAATCTGGGTGAAGACGATGCCTTCTACGGTGATTGCCACAGTGACTCTGAAGCTGGCGACGTGATCTAAGACTGTGATGCAGAACCTAAAGCTGACAAGACCGATGAATGTGGTGGTGTCCTGAGACCGAAGCGATGGAAACGTCGTGATGTAATAAATAAATCTGATCAAGCTTGTGATGATCACTGGCTCGATGATGAAAGTAACCCTGAGGTTGGTGTTAAAACGGAGGACAGCAGAGATCATACTATTTATAATAAACATGCAAGGAGGATGGTGGCAGAAGAGATTGATTCCACATCATGGAAAGATCCAAACATATTGGTTGACCGGCTAAGACTGATGGTGGCATCTGTTCGTAGAGGAAACTACTCGCATATCGTGGAAGTATCGACCATACTTAAAGAGCTTCGGAACGCTGGCTACTTACAATAATCATTTGATTAACTGTCATGTGTGTACTAATGAAAAATAAAATGAATTATTTATATTTTAAAAAAGTATGTTTTATTTCTTGTATCCTGATTTCCAAATAAGTCTGTGTTTCCGCTACTGTATGTGTGGTCGTTCCGTTTCCTGTGTGTACTGTGTGTACGTTCCGATTTCCTGTGTGTACTTTCGTTTTCCTGTTTGTACATTTCGTTTTCCTGTGTGTACATTTCGTTTTCCTGTGTGTACATTTCGTTTTCCTGTTTGTACATTTCGTTTTCCTGTTTGTACATTTCGTTTTCCTGTTTGTACATTTCGTTTTCCTGTTTGTACATTTCGTTTTCCTGTTTGTACATTTCGTTTTCCTGTGTGTACATTTCGTTTTCCTGTTTGTACATTTCGTTTTCCTGTTTGTACATTTCGTTTTCCTGTGTGTACGTTCCGTTTCCTGTGTGTACTGTGTGTACGTACCGATTTCCTGTGTGTACATTTCGTTTTCCTGTGTGTACTTTTCGTTTTCCTGTGTGTACTGTGTGTACATTGCGTGTTCATTTCATTTGATGAATTTGTTTCCAAATGCGTTACCTTATTTTGGTACGCTTCTTCTTTCAATGGTGTTTTGACTCGAGTATTATAGTAATTGGTTCTTGATTTGACTAGAGTATTATTCCAACCGGTGCGTGTATATAAGCGAGTCCTGGACAGCAGGTCGCTCAGTTTGTTACTGACGTCGTCGGTGTAGGATCACCTAGTTTGATTCATCAGGTGCATACGTCGTGTAATTGCTTGTTCTTGAGACTTCGATGGCATCTTTACCATCTAAAACGCTGAGCTTGATGGACGACGCACCATCGTCTACGGGAACCCTGACGTCAGCTACGGTGCAGAAGGTGCAGATCCCGTCGGCAAAGACAACGTCATCAAAAGAGGAGATTTCAACAGTCGCGATACCGTCAGCAGGAGAGACTTTAATGTCGGTGGTGCTGACTACGCAGGAAAACTCGTCGAACTTCGTTTCACCCTCGATGGAAACTTCAATGACTGGTGATTCAACAACGACTAACGAACATCGGTGCTGTTACTGCGACAAGATTTTCACAAACAGCAGCAATACTCGACGACACGAGAGGAGAGAATGTGCTAAGAACCCTTATCGTAAAATGTTTGTTTGTGAGAAATGTCACAAGCAATTTGCAAGACAAGATAATATGAAAACGCACATGAAGACATGCAAAGGTCCTGCTGTGCGACAGAAAGTAAAGGTTTCGGTGCAACAACGATGTATTGATGTTCATAAGAGTATGCCTGGAGATGGTGTAACTGCTGCAACAACATCATCTGGTTCGGGTCTGAAAGGATCGTCTTCATCACCACGGTATCCTTGCAGCTACTGTGATATGTCGTTCGCATTTTCTCATGATGCACGAAGACATGAGCGGAGTAAATGCAAGAAGAATCCATCTCGTATAAAGTTTCGCTGTGATGGGTGTCATGAATGGTTTACACGTATTGATAGTTTGCGACGACATGTGAAAAAATGCAACGGTAAAGTCCGTGTGTCTACTGAAGAACTACCTGTAGAAACTTCGACTCCTCGCTTTAGATTGGAGACTCGTAAGAGAACAAGCAAGAAAACCGATGTGCAGCAACCGATTGGTATGACGTCTGAACATGAAAATAAACCTAAGACTGTGTTCGGCGCATTACAAGTGAATGACAATGGGTTCTACTTGGCGCAGTCTGCATTTCGTGGGACATTGAAAGACTACTATTATCTAAATATGTTAGGTGAGTCGAAAGACATTTGTAATTTTCTTGATGATATCAAAGAGAACATAATCAATCAGCTTAATGATGATGTAGCAACAAACGGTCCATTAAAATACAACTTGTGGTTGGACTGTATATATGGAAAGCCGTATCCATTCGAAGACGAAGTGAAGAAGTGTGCATTCAAGACATCGGCTGCAGTAATTTACAGTTCTAACGATGTGAAGCATACTGTTAAAAACGGTATCCAGAAACTCTGTCAGGAAGAGGAGGACTATGTCTGTAAAGGTTCTGGCTGGACTCTTTCTAGTATAAGCCGATTGGAGCTAAGAATTAGTCATTTCACGCCACTGCGGACCTAAATGATTATAAGTTTGCTGGCTTTCGCAAGTGATTCTGTAGTAGGATAGAAATTGTGTAATAAATATTATGTTTGTAAACGACTTTGTGGTGTTTTATTTCTCGAACCTTACGCTTTTCTGGTATTTAAATTAAATTTATTTTAGCTTCGTCCAGGATCGTGCCAAGGACCTTAGACGACCTAATTAATCAGTATATTGTTTGCAAATTTATTTAATGAATTTTTAACTTTTTCCTGAATTTTTAGTTTAATTATTACGAATTTTCAATATGGTGGTCTTGATGGCTTATAGGATGATGGTAGTAGAGGTTTTAAAGTCTCTTTAAGAATGTTGAACATGATTTATTGAAATTATTATTTTTTACATGAAATAAAAAATATATTGCATCGATCGAGTATCGAACCAAGGATAGGAACTGACCGGGCCAATCAGTATATTGATTGCAAATTTATTTAATAAATTTTGGAATTTTTCCCGAATTTCTAGCTAAATAAATACGGATTTTCAAGATGGTGTCCAAATTTAAAGATGGCGGACACCTTAGTAATAGATGATTACTGCACTCTAGCGGGTAAGAATTAAACTAGCATGGCGTCAGCGCACTCTAGCCGACGATACAATGATGATGGCTTCCAGCATCGAAGACAAGATGGCGGACATGACGTCATATTACCTGATGGTATATGTGCATTGGTAAAAGTGGTGGGGGTCAGTCTGCCAGCAGCCACCTAGGGGGAAGGACCTGTCGCCATTTTTAATTTTTTTTGCACTCGTCGGGTTTGAACCGAGGACTCCGAGCTCTGTGTCGTAAATGTTTGTTTTTTAAATATTTTTTATTAAAATTTTATTAAATGAATTTTTTAATAAATTTTAAAATTTTTTTCATTAAAATCGGATAATAAATGAAGATTTTAAAGATGGCGACCGTAACGAAAATTGCAACGGTGACGTCATCATCCAATATGGCTACCATGGCATCCTAATTTTCAAGGTCATGACCTTGGCGGCTTAAAGCGGCTAGCTCTAAGGATGCTTAAGCCACTTTCAGGAGTTTTCGTTTTTTCTAGGGCCAAGCGACTTTTGAGGATTTTCGAAATCCTAATTTTTGAATTGTGGAATTATTTGAGATTTTTTGGCGGAATTTTTTTCCACATAAATGGAAATTTTGAAGATTTTTGAGGAATTTTGGGTAAATTTAGCCCAATTTTGGAGAATTTTGACACATTTTGAGGATCAAATTCAAGGTCAAGGTCAAAGGTCAAGGTCACATCCATCCAAGATGGCCGCCGTGACGTCACAATCCAAGATGGCGGACACCGGCACCGGCACCACAGCCAGAAGCCAGATCTAGTAGCCCCATTTACATACTACTAGTGCTTATCAGAATGAAATTACAGAACTACTTTTGTGCAAGGAAATGTATTTTACAAAGACATTTCAAGAGAAATCACCTTTAAATGAAATAGATCTTGCTGACATGGAAGAAATAGACTTAGATTTAGAGTCCAGGCCCCTTTCAAGTGACGAAATTTCTCTTGAAGGGCTGAAATATGTTTCTGGCTATATAGCTCACCGTTTCAGAAATAAATATCCTGACCTTGGCACTACGGATTTCAATTCGGAGGACGATAGCTGGATACATGTACAATCAAAGGGTAACTTAAAATGTCCCACTAATGAATTTTTTGAATTAATTAAGATCGCTGAAATGTGTTTTGATAATATTCATGGCAACAATTTGTGCAAAAAAGAGCGGATTTTTGAATCACTGACTAAAATTATTTGCGGAACTACTGAAAATAAATATCCAGAAGAAGTTATATACTGTTTTGTCAGGACAAGAACGTATATGCGTATCAAGTATTTGAACATGAAATATTTTAACGAACAAGACCAAAAACGCAAAGAAAGAAATAAGATGAGGAAAACTACCCTCTAAGATTTTTCAGTGTGATAGTGTCCACTTTCCTTCACCATAATATGTATGTTCATAATTTATTTACGATGTTTTTTAATTTCTATATTAATTTAAGAAAAGCATTTATTGCGAATATCGCAGCAATTATGTAGGGCTTAAGGTATTTATTGTATTCCAAATATTGAGTATGTCATTTTTATTGCCTTTATTAAAAATAATATATATATTAACAATGTAACAAAATTGCGATATTTTTGTATTGCTATTGCAATTTCGTTTCTTGTAAACATTATTGTAGACTTTTTCATATTGAAATTAAATTTGCTATAGGGTTGTTTGTATTTTAATTTTACAGTTATAAGATTTTTTATATGTTGTTTACTGTTTACAAACATTTGAGAAATATTTCCTTAAACATATTTCCATTTCCATGGCAATAGTCCTGTTAGCTTTTCGGGTAACTCTTCTACATGGATGATAAGATGCTGCGACATCTAAAACATATCACACCACCTTTACATAACTATAAAACTAAGAGGTGTTTTCTTTACATAATATTAAAGCACAATGCTTCCTTGTGGCGTAGGTGATTTAGAATTTCCATTTATCTAGAAAAATGGGTTTTCAGAATGTTTTTTAACACACAGTGTTTGGGAAGGTTTTTGAAGAAAAAAATTGACTACGCATTTTATTTTTTTGCAGCTGAATTCGAGCACATGCATGAAATATAATTAATCCGTAGGAAGCGCAATGGTTTAAAGTATTGATGTTGAAGATTTGAAAAGATTTATTGAAATAGTGTGAGAGAATGAGCGAGTTGAGTGAGAAGAGTGCGGGAGTGGCCACATGACGTCTGCGCAGTTGCGGACAAAAAATAATCCATTCTGCCTCCCCATGGCAAAGAATGAGTGAAAGAGAAACCTGATAAACATTCCCCTCCTCCGGGCACGATAGAACCTTATCGGCTGTGTGTTAGAGGGAGAGCGAGATACAACCTTCGAGGTTTTGTTAGTTCCCGCTAGATGGCAGGCCGCAGAGCGACCACCAGCGACACCCTTCCCGTATGAAGGCCATCTCGCCACTGACGAGCTGGAACTAAGCTCCTGACCTCCCTACATAGTAACGGTCACCCACATAGGCATCTAGACTCTTTAGTGGTCATATGATACAAAATTAATTGTTTTCTGGCCTGTGACAGTTTTTTACCGTGCACCAATCGCCTTAAGGGGCCCGCCTCGTCAGGGGTGAATGTGTGTTAGTGAGGGGGGATAAGCGCGACGCTCGCTTGTGCTTCCAGCGCGGTATAGCCTCTAAGCGCAAGTCTCTGAACTGGCGCGCATTCGTCTAGTCGTCACAGGATAACTGTGAAATTTGAGCGGTGACTGTAACATTATATGGCGGAGAAATGAAGATAAAGGTGTTATGCAAGCCCCTTAAGTGCTTTCAAGAATCTGTACTGAAGTGTTTTTTTTGAATTTTCCCTTTTCTTCTGTTATTTTTCAGACAGCTCCAAGGATGAGCGACCAAAATTTCAAAAGGGTGTACCACCGTTGGGTGATCAAAATTTCTATAAGTATTTTCAGAATTACTCTATAGAGTATATTTCCTAAAATGCCAATATCTATAATGTAAAATGTGGTCTAGTTGGGCGCCGTGAAAACTCTATAAAGTACTAGTGCTGTGATTGTGTATGTAGCACAACTACTAACCTCTACAGAATATTAACTAAAATATGTCTTGTTATGTTGATAGTGAAAATAAATTATTCTCAAGTTGTATGTACTGGTGTAGTTTGACTCAGTGTGAATACCAAACAATAAAATGTCGTATAATTCCTTAGCAGTATGTCTCCTTCTCTTTGGTGTAAGTATTCTGACCTTAAAATCAACAAATATAAGTAGTGTGTTTAAAAGCATTAACTTCTCTATGACTGCTGATCTCAGTGTAATAAAAACTAATTATTCTTTCAAGACAATCCAAGCTAAATATTTCTGTCTATCTGGTTTAACATACACATGATATGTAAGTATGGTTATCAATCGGAAAAATAAAATATAATGAAAATTTAACTTTTTACTAGGGTCAAAATCATGGTTATATGGGTGACAATACTCTTTTGCAACATATCCAACTGTAACATGAAAAGTGACAGAGTCAATGATTAGCAAGCAACATACAAATACCTTTGAGACAATTATTCATGTTTAAATAGGTTTTTCATTAAACAAAATTTCAATATCCGTTATACTTAAATGTCTTTCAGAACTAATTACGTTTTACGTAATTGTATCACTGAATAATAGTTTGGTTATCAGTCAATATTTTAAATATTATTGAAACACATTTTAACTGGCAAATTAGTCTTTTCTTTGTTTTTACTAGCTCAGTCTCTTTCGGTAGATCAAACTGTCTCAAGACTTCTAGACCTGGGACTATTCTTTAAACATTCAAGACAATTAATGACTTTAACAGATTTTAACTTTGATATCGTACATATTACTGATCAATGTCAGTTAACCAGGTCCAGTATGTACAAGCTACAAGTCTTTACGTAGTTAAGTAGTATTAAGTTGTTTTTGCGAGTTTCAAATTAGGTCTTGATCGTAAACATCATAGTTTAAGATATCTTGCCATTAAAATAGGACAGGTAACTTCTCGCTGTTCTTGTTAATTCGGGGATGGGGCAAACAAACCTCGTCGCGTCGTTACAATACCAAGAGGCTGTGGAAAACCTCTCCGAACCCCTGTCTCTCCTCCGATGTTGCTGGTTAGATCTCACTCTCCTCCGATGTCGCTGGTTGGGTCTCCGTCTCGATGCACCTCCTCTCGTGCTACTGGTACTCCAGCAGGACTGGCGTCGGTCACCTGGAGTCGTCTAGAAGGATGATGTCCTCCGGTACACCGTCTACGATGCCGTCTACCGCTGTCGAACTCCTTCCATCTCGAAGATTGATAGTCCTTTTCTTCTTTTCTTCTTAATTCGTCGTTGATCCAGTTATATTTATGCTGTTAGTCAAAACTTATCGTCGTCGTAGATTCTTTAGTAGAGCTTCGAACATCGGTAACTACCTCTTCTTCATTGTGTAGTTCCGGTATTTATTATAAAATCATCAATTTCACGTAGATTCTAGCTATTCAGTCGTCGTACCAATGTTTTACGTGATATTCTTACATTCATTTATGACTAAATCACGGAGCTCTTTCTCTCTAATCCTTCTCCCATGATAGTAGAACAGAAACTCCAGTTCCAATTTGTTTCAAACAGTCAAATCTTTCTCTATTGAACACTCTCCGAAATCACACTGGAAATACTAAATTCTTTAAATAAAATATATGCGCAGTCGAGCGTCCAATCACATATACTCTTTCCTCAGTAATGACCCAAAAACAATATTAAAAGGTGTAAGCTCATTTCCTATTCGTCGCCGTTTAACAAATGTTTGCAAAGACATTTCATAAAATTATTACTTAGATAAAACATGAAAATACTTAAAGAGTAAAACCAAATTGACCTGACCATAGAGATACAATACTGGTAAATATAATTCATAACAGGACTAAGACAAAGTCATATAGGTAAGAAGTAAAATAATAAACATAAAATTCATTTCTATTGAGGGCTTCTCAAATACCTCTATAGTACTGATTGTTTTATGCCTAAAAATTACTCTGAAAACATGCGTTTTAGGCATTTTAACGCTTCTAAAAATACAGTTTAAAAACTTAATTCGAAATTAAAAGTACTTTTCGGTCCTCAGCGAACTCTTAAATGCTATTCGTAAATAGGCCCCACTCGGATATCTTGAGTAGTTTTGAAATCGCGTTGTTTTTCCTGAAGCTCTGCACACCGTATGTGTGCCCAGGTAGGCGGGCCCCTTAAGGCGATTGGTGCATGGAAAATATTACGACAAAACTAATTTAACTGTACATATTTATTTTTGATGCTTCTTTTTAAGACATAATATACCTAGAATCTTTTTTAATAAACTTTTTTTACTGAGTTATGTCATTTTAAATGCATTTATTTTTATTCCAAGCCAGAATTATTTAGAAAACACATAATTACGTTAAACTTAAGTATAGTTCAAGAAACGAGTGTACGAATAGGTTCCTGCACCTATAAAAGAAAAAAATTTTTCATCGTCAAAATTACAGTTTAATATTGACAATTTCCATTGATCATTGCTGGACTACTTCAGGAGCGATTTAAATAATAAATTTAAATGAAATTGAAAACATAATTGGCAGAACACTATTGAGTTATGTATATATTTTCATATCCTTTTTTTTTGATACGATCCGACTCAAAACACACCCTCTGGAGTGGCAGTTCTAGTGCTGCGTGTAAAACTCTCACTGCCGGGAAGAATGTCCCCGCGACGTGGCGCTGAGGGCGGCGCTTGTCGGAACCAGGTGGTCCGACGGAGCTCCAGCCGGCTGGCCCTGCCTGCGAGAGGGGAGGGGGAAGAATGGGGTGTAGAGGGAGGATGAGAGAGGCCGAAGAAACGAAGGGTCTGTCAAGGTCGCGCTTCATAGTGGAGTCTATCTTCGCTCAAGCAAGGAAATTGTCTCTGTACAGAAAAATTCGTACAGCGAAATTCTTTTTAGCGGTTATGTTTTGACTTGAAGTTGAATACTGACAGGGTGATTATTCTTTTTGGTGGTTGTTTACACATATGAATAAATTTTTACCCTCCAGATTAATATGTTTTGACAGCATAGAACATCAGTTGTGTATTCCGGTTAGTTAGGGTATGCTATATGCACACTAGAATGACAGATATAAATTTAACCAAAAAAAATAGATTTTATATTTATTAAAATTTATTTAGAACATCAAATCAACACTAGGCTATTCTCGTTATATGAAATAAAAAAAATTGAAAATGTTAGCTAGCGATGCCAGAATGCCGGGTACACTAATTACAAATGTCCTTTTGTAATATTACATTGTACAGAACACTGAAACCTTAGTACTTCAAATGTTTGTTTACAGTTTTATTATTCTGTGCTACGTTATTTAAATTTATATGTTTAATTTATTTTGGGTTTTGAACTATATTGTTACAGACGTTTGGGCTTTTCTGTATGTAATTATTAAGTAATTGCGGCTTTTGGAATTACGTTTTTCACGGCCAGAAATTGTCCGAGGTTTCGGCGGAACTTTCAAAAAGTGCCTCCAGCCTATTGTTGTAAAAGTTGCTACTAAAAAGAAGCTTGGTTTTGGCCGTTTTGGTGCGTGCAGCTCCGCGTCAGGACGTTCCTGACGCGGGCCTACCATAAGTTATGTTACGTGTGCTGTAATAATAGTATGTATAAAAAGGTTATCATCAGACTGCTGATGGTATGTTAAGTTGCGAACGGGAATACGCGATTTTAAAGTTTTTAACGTCAGAAGATATCATTAGTCTAGGTATGGCCATTTTGTTATTACTCTAGCAACGCTGTACTGACGCCCTGCAACTTTTTAACATTGCCGATTGATATTATGACTTGGTTGATGTTGCTGGGATAAACTAAAACCAGCCGCTATTAAATATTATATTTACTAAATTAATTATCCTCTCAGTATTATTAATGGCACGATCATATGAACATACAATGCACAACTATCTTAGTGGTCTTGAGTCTATATGTCTTATGTTTTATCGGACAATTGATTTAATTTATGAGTTAGTGAATTTTTCGAACCCTAAATCCATTTTTGAACTCTACGTGATACATTGACATTTGCGAAGTCGTGCCCATGTACCTGGCAACGATAGTTAAAAAAAAACGGAGTGATATTTTGGTCAAAAGGAATTACTGTATTGAGGGATACGTGGTATTTGTTTATTCGTGTGTAAGTAATAAATCAGTCTTAAAATCAGTTAATTATTTTGTCTTCCTCTTTCGTATTCTAATTGAGATAAATATCGGATAAGCATGTGTTACTTGTATCACGACATCTAGGTATTGTTTATCAGTAATTAATATTTTATTTTATTTTTTTGTTAACTAATGTGCATAGGGCAGTGCACTAGACATCACAACCTGTGTGTAGTGTTCCTTTACACTTTTTAACGCATTAGAGTTCACATAAAATGATAAATCCAAAATTTCGTTTAAAAGAATAAATAACAGCGATCAATTTAATCAATGTCCTGTATAACTCAGTGAGTAAAACACTCGAAAATATGTATAAGACCTGTTAACCTAAATATTTGTTAACAGTTAAACTGAACCAAGATGTGTTAGTGTTTTTTTTCTTCCGTATATTAGAGGTATGGGACATCAAAATACGCATCTGTCGCCCATTTACTTTAAATACAGAATTATAAACTACATATTGTGAAAACATTCTGCAACAGTTTTTGCTGAACGGAAAAACACGGATGAGAAGACAGACGAAATGTGTTTGGTAAGTGATTTTTCGTCAAATGAAATGGAACAGGACAGTGCTTATCAGAATGAAATTACAGAACTACTTTTGTGCAAGGAAATGTATTTTACAAAGACATTTCAAGAGAAATCACCTTTAAATGAAATAGATCTTGCTGACATGGAAGAAATAGACTTAGATTTAGAGTCCAGGCCCCTTTCAAGTGACGAAATTTCTCTTGAAGGGCTGAAATATGTTTCTGGCTATATAGCTCACCGTTTCAGAAATAAATATCCTGACCTTGGCACTACGGATTTCAATTCGGAGGACGATAGCTGGATACATGTACAATCAAAGGGTAACTTAAAATGTCCCACTAATGAATTTTTTGAATTAATTAAGATCGCTGAAATGTGTTTTGATAATATTCATGGCAACAATTTGTGCAAAAAAGAGCGGATTTTTGAATCACTGACTAAAATTATTTGCGGAACTACTGAAAATAAATATCCAGAAGAAGTTATATACTGTTTTGTCAGGACAAGAACGTATATGCGTATCAAGTATTTGAACATGAAATATTTTAACGAACAAGACCAAAAACGCAAAGAAAGAAATAAGATGAGGAAAACTACCCTCTAAGATTTTTCAGTGTGATAGTGTCCACTTTCCTTCACCATAATATGTATGTTCATAATTTATTTACGATGTTTTTTAATTTCTATATTAATTTAAGAAAAGCATTTATTGCGAATATCGCAGCAATTATGTAGGGCTTAAGGTATTTATTGTATTCCAAATATTGAGTATGTCATTTTTATTGCCTTTATTAAAAATAATATATATATTAACAATGTAACAAAATTGCGATATTTTTGTATTGCTATTGCAATTTCGTTTCTTGTAAACATTATTGTAGACTTTTTCATATTGAAATTAAATTTGCTATAGGGTTGTTTGTATTTTAATTTTACAGTTATAAGATTTTTTATATGTTGTTTACTGTTTACAAACATTTGAGAAATATTTCCTTAAACATATTTCCATTTCCATGGCAATAGTCCTGTTAGCTTTTCGGGTAACTCTTCTACATGGATGATAAGATGCTGCGACATCTAAAACATATCACACCACCTTTACATAACTATAAAACTAAGAGGTGTTTTCTTTACATAATATTAAAGCACAATGCTTCCTTGTGGCGTAGGTGATTTAGAATTTCCATTTATCTAGAAAAATGGGTTTTCAGAATGTTTTTTAACACACAGTGTTTGGGAAGGTTTTTGAAGAAAAAAATTGACTACGCATTTTATTTTTTTGCAGCTGAATTCGAGCACATGCATGAAATATAATTAATCCGTAGGAAGCGCAATGGTTTAAAGTATTGATGTTGAAGATTTGAAAAGATTTATTGAAATAGTGTGAGAGAATGAGCGAGTTGAGTGAGAAGAGTGCGGGAGTGGCCACATGACGTCTGCGCAGTTGCGGACAAAAAATAATCCATTCTGCCTCCCCATGGCAAAGAATGAGTGAAAGAGAAACCTGATAAACATTCCCCTCCTCCGGGCACGATAGAACCTTATCGGCTGTGTGTTAGAGGGAGAGCGAGATACAACCTTCGAAGTTTTGTTAGTTCCCGCTAGATGGCAGGCCGCAGAGCGACCACCAGCGACACCCTTCCCGTATGAAGGCCATCTCGCCACTGACGAGCTGGAACTAAGCTCCTGACCTCCCTACATAGTAACGGTCACCCACATAGGCATATAGACTCTTTAGTGGTCATATGATACAAAATTCATTGTTTTCGGGCCTGTGACAGTTTTTTACCGTGCACCAATCGCCTTAAAACGGTGACGAATCAGTAGTGACCTGACTTGCAGCCATGTACCAATTATATAAAACTCAAGATAACATGACGTGTTACTTTTATGCCAATAATTTCGTGTAGGGTTAAAAAAAAATGTTAGAGAGTCTTTCAGTACTCGCCAGTGATGCGTAAACATCTAGCCTTGTTAACGAGCAAGCTCATGTGTTCTCATGTTGTTCGTGTTGCAAATTTATGGCACGAAATTTAACGTATACTTCTTTAAAATAATGCCGAGCGTGATAAATAAAATAGTCGCCTTTCAAATATAAAACTTTCTGGATGCGAAATCACACACTTCCTGCACCCGCCGATGGAATTCGCTGTCTGAATCGTAAACGTTGCTTGCCACCATCAAACGCAAAAAGCAACTAGCAGCACGAAAATATTAAAAACGGCTCCGATAAAAACCCCGGCTTTGGACCTGATTTTCGACAAGGAATTTTATTAACATACTGCCAATATTGTTAAAATTCACTTAACAGTTCATACTATAAAGTTTCCGCACACGTTAGAAGTTATTCATCTATGTCATTTCCAAAATATTAACCTGCAAATTAAAAAAAAACAATACAACACTAAGTCTCACCCCCCTAACTTAATGATGCGCCCCCCCTCCCCGAAATATTTTGTTTCATTTTCTCAATGATTTACTCGATGATTTTATAATATTATATTTTTTTAGTATTATATTTTGTCACATTTTTCATTAATTAAAACTGATTTTCTAATAATAATTTTGGTAATATCAGGTAATATTTAATATTATAATTTAAGCATACTGTGACATGTGACAATGTTCTTTTTAATCCTTGCTTTTTACCTTAATGGCTTAAAAATGAGATGAAATAGTATCGCAGCATCACTCACAATAGTTCAGTAGTACAATCGAAAATTTTAAAAATTCTGAATTAAGACATATATTAAAAACAGTTAACATTGAGATATTATATATTTTATACATCTTAGCATAACTAACAAAAGTAATACAGATAACTGCCTGTTTGAAAATCTAGCTCAAATTGAATTTGTCTCCTTGCAATAACTTTCACTAGCAAAAAAAATTGCATGATTAAAAATTAACGCTGATCTATATCCTTGACAAAAGCTTCTTCCTTGAAGATGTAGATCTAGAGAAGATCTCAACAATTTCATCATTAAAAATGGATGCAAGCACATATTTTTCTGAACACAGAACCATTAGATTTGACAGCCATCTGTCACCCATGCACGATCTCGGCCTGTTTTTCACTATACGTAACTTACTCATTGCTCTTTCTGCGGAACAACTTGTTACTGCCAATGAGAGTAAAGTTGCATAAACAACTTTAATAGCTTTAAACCCAGAAAAGTTATTGAGGCATCGATAAGGTTTCCGAACCCTTGGGTTACCCACAAAACATTTTTCTTTTCATCTCCCTCATATTCCTTTTCCTCTTCATCACCATCGATTTCTTCTGTATCTACCAGGTTTTCATTAGCCACTTCAGTTGTAACGGTTCGTTACATACACAAATAAAAAGATTTAAAGCGTCGATTGTAGTTTTTGTTTTATTCTTTCAAATGATAATGCACAAACCAATCCAAACACTTTCACTGTTTCATTCACTCGTTCCACATACATCTGCCCGTCGAAAAAATGCTCAGTTTGCGCGATGTGAATTAACGAAAATAACGTCCTTCAGTAATCGTTCACTGCAAATTGTGCCGTGTATTAAGTATTTAGGCACGTTTTATTTAAAAATTTTGTAATCTTAAATATTTTTGGAAATATTATATATATTTTTTCTCTCTCTCTCATCTTATTTTCTTTACGGCCAGGCCCTCAGCCTCTGTTCTCAGAGGCGAGCTGATTTTCTTTCCCAGCCTCATGCTAGGCTAGCATTCTGGCTAATATTTCTCCCGCCTCCAGGCAAGTCGGAGCCGGTAACGTTATTTCTTCGCGGGTCTCCTTTTGCTAAGAGCAGCTTGTGAAGCAGTGCTGAGCCCTGCTAACTCTGTCACGAATCGGTATAAGGTTCACTAGCAGCAAGACACGACAGGAGGATCCCGTGGGCCTTGTGTCCCACAGACCATGCGTTTTTTGAAGCCACCCCCGCCTGCTCACCCACCCTCTCTTCTCAGAAGTGGCTAGGAGCGACGACCGCTCGAGTGCGTTAACCGAATTCAAGGCCATCTCAGGCTTGACAGCCGCAGTTACGATTCTGCACCTTAACGACACCTAGCGACGGCTGTGGTAACTAATGCCACTGGTGAGGCGTCGGCAGCGCCGACACTACCGCGCTCGCGCGGAGGTAACGACAACCTCTCCCCTCCTTATGTCTCAGGCCGCTAGGTGGCACCACTGGTTACTCCATTAACCCCCTAGCTTGACACTCTCGTCGGTCACTAGTCGATTTATTAGTACTTCCTCTCGCCACCAAAAGATAGCGCCTCAGTCGCGCAGTCACTCCAGTAAGATCTAATTTTTTTATGCCGGACACATTCGGGTGAACTCGGTAATTTTCGGCTCAGAGCCTAACCCCCCTCCCATTCTCTAGAGACCCCGCGCTTATGATATTCAGGTGATATCCCGCTCTGAACTTACTTCGGTGCGCGCCTCCTGACTGACTGGTACCGTTTGTATCTGCGATCTTCTGCGAATCATCGACATCGTATATTATGTAGTCTTCTCAGACTAAAGGGATGGAGTCCCTAGCTAAAATTATTAACCAGTCAGTAGTTTAGTTGAAAGTACCTAGAGAAACTTAGTATTTCTTTTTATATTTTTTTAAATTTAATCATGATGACTTCCGTGGCTACCGCGAAACGTGGTTCGAGTTTGCGGAGACGAGACGCCCTCTCCTGAGCGCCAGGACCAACACCCTGTTTTGGTAAGTCTTGACGTCATCCCCCCCCCCCTTTAATTTCCCTCTATTGGCCTTTTGCGCCATTTAAGTATACTGTCTGGAAACAGGTCTAATTCTTTGGAATTTGGACTTTTGTTTCAGACAGGGTTCCAAGTTTGGGGCAACCAAAATCCTCTGCCAGAACCTCTGGAGTCGGTTCCTGCGCAGAATCCAACATCATTAGGCCTACTACCTTGATCACCGTCTACCTACAGCCCCGGGTGATACCCGCATAATTCTATCTTTTTATTCACGAACCCAAGATTAGTGTAACCCAGTTAAGACAGCGGACAGTAAAAGGCAGTTCGAGGAGAAGAAATTTATATTATGTTTTGGAAGGACTATATGTACAATCTTTAAAGTTACTAATGTTAATTTCATTCTTGTTTTTAAATATTTTAATTTTTGTTATACATTGAGGGCCGGCCCTATCGTAAATAACGTTAAGGAATATCATATAATAAGTGTAATTGTGAGTTATGTAAATAAGATCACTTATCAATGAAAAACAGTCTTTACTAAGGAAAATTTAATCTATCAAAAAAAAAGAACAATGATTAATAAAATAAGGAAGTCTATAGACGTAACAGTTGTTTTTATTTATTTAATATATAATAACGATCCTTTTACTCCCAAGTATTTGTAGGGAGTCCCTAAATTTTCTTTGTTTACTTCTGGTGTCGCCTCTGTTGTTGACTTTTATAGTTATTAATTGAGGGCCTCAGTAATCAAAGCTTCCAAATCTTTTCACCTTATTATTTAATTATTCTTTAAGACACTTGGGGTATTACAAAATGGTAGCAGAGCATGGTTACGTCGATAGGCATACCTAATTTGAAAGGTCATACCTAAAATTAAAATTTAAAAAAAAAAAAAAAAAAATTAAAAAAAAAAAATTATATTTTTTTTGTCACTTAGAATCTTTTTGTAGTAAGTAATTTGTGAACTGTCCGCTGATACACGTAGTAGCTAAATTGACCCTTGAATTTTAAAATTATCATAAGTTGTGTGTGTTTACATTTGAGCGCGCACTGTGAGCAGCTGGCTGGCTGCCCACCCACGCGACTCAGCCCGCGCGCGTGGCTTATCAACAGAGACGTGTCCGCTGGACAAGATACTCCCTCCCCCCCACTCCCCTTGTTAAAGGCGCTGCGCGCCAAGGTCAGTCCTGCCGGCTGACGTGACGTTCATTGTAGGTACCCCGTTGTGCAAGCTAACCTGACAGCTTGTTACACCCGAGTACACTGTTAATTTCCCGACGCGCGTAGTAATAATAATAATAAATTATGAAGGCACATACTTCCCACGCAAAAAAGCAATGGTTTTAATCATAAGCTAGATTTAAGTGTATACCTAAGTTTAAAGTTTAAGAGATAATTTTAAGAGGGTAGTGTTTTGTTTTGTGTAATACTATGAATCCGGACAGGATGATTACTCCGGAGCTATTACTAGTAGATGAATTAAGTTACGAGTTGCAGTTGCGTAATTTACCAACTACTGGAAATGCGCAAGAGCTGCGAAAAAGGCTTCGAGCCGCAGTACGTGATAAGTTACCTACCTCAGTACATAATCTAAATTTAGAAATACTCGAGGAATTCAACATAGCTTGCTCCAAATTTTACGACATAGCTGCTTTCGTAAGTTATTCAGATGTGGAAGAGAATTTGCCCAATGTAAAGCGACACATTATGCGATTAGAGCATGTCACCAGACGACTGGAAAATCTTGTGGTACTTTCCGCAGATGTGCTCAATGGTGTTTATCGAACAGAGCTAGATCGTTGTCTGCAACAGACAAACGCCTTCCAAATTAAATTGAAAGCTAGGGCAGCCCAATTAGAAACTCAACAGGACCTCCGGGCCAACATTGCCCAGGCAGAAAACCTAGGAATGGAAACACTAGGAAATGTAGAGAGTGAAAGTCTGGAATTTCCTCAGGAAATAAGGCAACCCGACACACAAGTATCTTTGTGTCAAACAAGGCAGGTTCCGCCCATTTCATCAACATCAACATCTCAATCACTCATCACGGTTTCAACCCCTCCCATCCCAGCAGCCACCACTCAAATTCCCTCAGGCATACATGCTTCTACAGCTCCCATCACCAGTGTCACATTTTCCGGTAACTTGCCTGCAAATCCACATCCTTTAACACAACAAAATTTGTTTTTCCCATTCGCCACAAACCAGCCATATTTTAATCCATATTCCCAGTTTCATTCTTTATTGACATCCGGGCAAGGAACTCCAATCCCTACCATCCCTACCGCGCAAATTGCACATCCTTCACCCCCACCTCCGCCATCAACGCAGAATCAAACAGAAACAACATTACCAGTTACGCCAAGGGCGGCTGAGTATAGCTGTTATGGGAAAATTGCCCATCCAGTCGAGAGATTACTTGTTGGTTTTCCAGAAACAAGTGGTCTTGACCCAGATAAATTAATCGAATTCATAAGGCACTTACTTAAAATCAGACAGAAAGGGGGCATTCCTGACAAACAGTTGTTGGAGATAGTTTTTCCCTACACCCAACCACCACTGAGTGAAAGAACGAGTCAAGCAATAGAAAATAGTTACTCTTTTGACAAATACCACGAAGAAATTTTGAAATTTTTTATACCTGCCAGACTTTTGACAAATTACCGTTTGGAATGGTACAACAGGCTACAGCGAAGTAATGAAGCATTGCCATACTATGTAGCATCAATCAGAGAAGCCGCGGCGGTTCTCAGATTGGGCGTATCAGAGAGCGAAATAGTTAGTTGCATAGTAGACGGACTAAATCAGGCAGAGCGCTCACGCGCTGTTTTCCAGGCTAGGCCAAGGAGTTTTGTAGAACTAGATCAACTCTGTATACAGGCCATGAGTTACGAATATGCAGACACTCAGAGAAACAGGTCAGCGAAGTCCGTGGATAAGCATGATTCTCAGGCAGAAACTGCAAATAGTTTTCCATACACGAAACAACAAAATAGCCACCCACAACAGAAAACAAACTACTACAGAAATAATAAGTATGGTTCAAACAAGAACATACAACAACAAACACCTTTCTGTAATTATTGCAAGCAAACAGGACATTACATTGAGCAATGTAACCACAAAAATTTCAAACCAAATTTCAACAAGGCAAAAAACGCGTAAGGCGGTGGCCAGGCAAATTTCTACCTGGTCCACCTAAAACTTCATCCGAGAGGAATTTTTCAGTGCATAATGTGCATACTAACGAATCACAACAACAAAACAAAAATCAACAAAGACATAACACAGGAAAACAAAAACACAAGAAAAATAAACGAAAGAAATACACAGAAAAAGACAGAAAACACAAACAGAAGATTATAACACAGCAAATTAATCATAAAGAAAATTCTGAGAAATTCACAAGAATTTGCAAAACATGTGTTAGCCTGACTAACAAAGGAAAACGTAAGTGTCACAACATTTTCGGCCACGTCCGAACTGTATTACCATACACTAAAGCAATGTTTGGCAAAAATCAAATTATTGGTCTGATTGATACAGGAGCTACTCGTAGTTTTATTTCAGGCGATTTGTTTAGGGAATTACAGAAGAACAAGCAGGTTCTGAAAACAGAAGTCACGGATGTGCGCTGTTTTACTGCAGCGGACGAACCAATTAGTATATCCAAAGTGGCTATAGTGAAAATCAGGATAGAATTATTCACTTGGAATTTCCCTTTTCTTGTGGCAGAAAACTTAGCCACGCAGCTTATTCTAGGCTCCGACTTCATCGCTAAAACAGGTATTTTGATTGATCTACAAGCAGGAAGTTTTGTATTTAAATTTAATAAAAATCTTGTCATATCATTCGTGGAACCTGAAAATAAAAGTTCAGGACAAGTTACTAATGTTTCTACCAACACTGACGAGAGAAATTCTTTGTCCCTGGATCATCTCGAGCCCAGTAAACAAGTTGCTATTCGAGATTTGTGTAATGAATTTTCAGATGTGCTAACTAAGAAATTAGGTCGAACTAACCTAATTGAATATCAAATTGAATTGACTGATACCACGCCAGTCAAAAGTCATCCTTATCAACTTTTAGGTCCCAAAATGGAAATTATGAGAAAACACGTACAGAAAATGTTAGATAATAAGGTAATAGAACCTTCTAATTCTCCTTTCAGTTCACCTGCATTTCTAGTACCCAAGGGCACGGAACAACGTTTCGTCACTGATTATCGAAAACTAAACAAACAGATTAAAATACCGCAAACACCCCTCCCAGATTTGAACTCGGCCTTTCATTGGTTTAGTAAGGCCAGGTATTTCAGTGTGTTCGATCTCAATTCGGCGTACCATCAGATCCCACTCACGCAAGACTCAAAACCTATTACCGCATTTTGCGTACCTTGGAATCTTTACCAGTATAATGTGGTACCTTTTGGCTTGGCCACAGGTGCTCAAGTACTCACACGACTTCTTGAACAAGTAGTAGGAGATTTTAAATTTAAATTTGTTTACAATTATTTAGATGATCTTGTAATTTATTCAGAAAGTTTTGAGGAACACATCCAGCATCTGACTCTTGTCCTTGAAAGACTGCGCAAGGCAGGCCTCACTGTAAATACAAAAAAGGTAAAATTTGCTGCTTCCGAAATATCTTTTCTTGGACATTTGGTATCACACAAAGGTGTTACAATTGATCCAGAACGAACACAGGCCATCAGGGAATTCAAACCACCTAAAGACACAAAGGGCATAGCTCGTTTTATTGGCATGGCTAATTTTTATGCCAAATACATACCAAATTTCGCCGAGCATGCGGCACCTTTAAATGCATTACGTAAGAAAAATACACAATATATTTGGGGTCCTGAACAAGACAAGGCATTTAATTTCTTGAAAGAAGCCATAGCGAATCCACCTGTTCTGCGCATGGCAGATTTTAGTAAACCCTTTATTTTACAAACAGACGCCTCAAGTGTTGCTATAGGGGCGGTATTGTCTCAGGAAATAGATGGTGCCAGGCAACCCATTGCCTTTGCCTCACGTACATTAACTTTTCAGGAAAGGAAAGCATCTTCAGTGTATGAATTGGAATGTTTAGCAGTAGTTTTTGGTATTGATAAATTCCGACAGTTTCTGGAACATAGGGAATTTCTATTGGAAACTGATAATCAGGCGCTCGCTTGGCTGTTAGCTCACCCTAAACAATTAGGAAAACTTGGAAGGTGGATCACCAAAATTTATTCTCTCAAATTTAATATTCAACATATTCGCGGTACTCAAAACATTGTGGCTGACACACTTTCTCGAATGTTCGAGAACCCCTCCGAAACAATATCTCAGGAGGAACCTCAGATTTCGTGTCAGGCACTCCTAACCGATTTCCCCTTAGCTTTTCAGGACATACAAACACATCAACAAGCCGACCCATATTTGGCAAAAATAATTGAACAAGTTAAAGCGGGTACAGCTCCGAAATTTTATAAGTTAGCTAAAGGTCTCCTACAAAAACGTACACCACAGTCAAGGCACTTTAAAATTGTTCTTCCACAAAATCTGCGTGATATGATTTTCACATATTACCATAGTTCACCTCTCGGTGCCCATTTAGGTATTTATAAAACCATTCAAGGTATCCGACGCCATTTTATTTGGGAAGGAATGCACCGGGACATTACACAGCGAGTTAAGTTATGTAAGCTATGTGCATTAAGTAAACCTGCACAAAATACACAGTACGGTTTTCTTGCCTCAGAAGTAGCCGAAAGACCGATGCAAAAACTTTTTATTGATTTTGTAGGGCCATTTCCTCGATCCAAATCCGGACACTCTATGCTTCTTGTGGCCATAGATGCCTTTTCGAAATTTGTTTGGCTTATTCCACTCCGTAAGGCTACAGCTGACACCACTGTGCGTGCATTACAAAATCATATTTTTAAAACTTCAGGATTACCGAACATAATTGTATCCGACAACGGAACACAGTTTACATCCAGAACTTTCAAGAACATGTGTTTCTCGCATGGTATACAGCATGTGACAACATCGCCTTACTACCCTAAACCCTCGCACGCGGAGAGATTTAATAGAAATCTGCGTTCGGCGCTCATAGCGTTCCACGCGAATGCGCAGGAAAAATGGGACAGTAATTTGGTGTGGTTACAGATGGCATTTAATTATGCCCGACATGAAGGACACAAATCCACCCCATTTGAGATTATGTTTACTTATAAGCCCAACACACCCCTTTCCAATCTTTGGTCTCTCGAAGACCTACTGCCGGATGATCCCAAGGACATCGCGGAGATTTGGAGAAAGGCGCGTAGGAATTTAAATTTGGCTCACCAAACAAGTCAGAGAAGGTACAATAAGTACCGCTCCCCTAACCCCTACAGGGTAGGTGACACGGTAATGTGCAAAGCACACCCGCAGAGTAAGGCCATCGATAAGCGATCGGCCAAGTTATCGTATCGCTGGACTGGACCATTACAGATCCAACGGTTTCTAACCCCAGTGACTGTGAGTCTAGCCGACCCCAGTTCCGGAGAGTATGTGACGCGAGCGCACATCTCCCACCTTAAGAAAGCGCATCCGAATTTAAAATAGGAGCGATTACTTTCTCAAAGCCTTGGCATGCCATACAGATATATATATTTAAGACTCAATAAGGAGTTTAACTGAAGAATACAAAACCTAGGTAGTAACATTAAGTAACAATAAAAATCCATGGTACTAGTTTGTAAGAAAACTTAATATAAGGTGTTAGTTTAAGTGGCCACTTAAGTTAATAATTTTAATTAAGTTAATGAATTTAATCATGTTAGTCATTAAGAATGTGCACATTAGTTCATAAGAGTGTTTAATATTTTTTTTGTGTGTTAGCATGTAAGTAGTAGGATACAGGCGAACCTGGTAACTCGTCCTACTGAAGTTTTTGGTTTCTTGTTTTTGCTTTCCCCTAAGCTCCGCTTTAACGCGGGGGAGTATGTGCCGTGTATTAAGTATTTAGGCACGTTTTATTTAAAAATTTTGTAATCTTAAATATTTTTGGAAATATTATATATTTTTTTTCTCTCTCTCTCATCTTATTTTCTTTACGGCCAGGCCCTCAGCCTCTGTTCTCAGAGGCGAGCTGATTTTCTTTCCCAGCCTCATGCTAGGCTAGCATTCTGGCTAATATTTCTCCCGCCTCCAGGCACGTCGGAGCCGGTAACGTTATTTCTTCGCGGGTCTCCTTTTGCTAAGAGCAGCTTGTGAAGCAGTGCTGAGCCCTGCTAACTCTGTCACGAATCGGTATAAGGTTCACTAGCAGCAAGACACGACAGGAGGATCCCGTGGGCCTTGTGTCCCACAGACCATGCGTTTTTTGAAGCCACCCCCGCCTGCTCACCCACCCTCTCTTCTCAGAAGTGGCTAGGAGCGACGACCGCTCGAGTGCGTTAACCGAATTCAAGGCCATCTCAGGCTTGACAGCCGCAGTTACGATTCTGCACCTTAACGACACCTAGCGACGGCTGTGGTAACTAATGCCACTGGTGAGGCGTCGGCAGCGCCGACACTACCGCGCTCGCGCGGAGGTAACGACAACCTCTCCCCTCCTTATGTCTCAGGCCGCTAGGTGGCACCACTGGTTACTCCATTAACCCCCTAGCTTGACACTCTCGTCGGTCACTAGTCGATTTATTAGTACTTCCTCTCGCCACCAAAAGATAGCGCCTCAGTCGCGCAGTCACTCCAGTAAGATCTAATTTTTTTATGCCGGACACATTCGGGTGGACTCGGTAATTTTCGGCTCAGAGCCTAACCCCCCTCCCATTCTCTAGAGACCCCGCGCTTATGATATTCAGGTGATATCCCGCTCTGAACTTACTTCGGTGCGCGCCTCCTGACTGACTGGTGCCGTTTGTATCTGCGATCTTCTGCGAATCATCGACATCGTATATTATGTAGTCTTCTCAGACTAAAGGGATGGAGTCCCTAGCTAAAATTATTAACCAGTCAGTAGTTTAGTTGAAAGTACCTAGAGAAACTTAGTATTTCTTTTTATATTTTTTTAAATTTAATCATGATGACTTCCGTGGCTACCGCGAAACGTGGTTCGAGTTTGCGGAGACGAGACGCCCTCTCCTGAGCGCCAGGACCAACACCCTGTTTTGGTAAGTCTTGACGTCATCCCCCCCCCCCTTTAATTTCCCTCTATTGGCCTTTTGCGCCATTTAAGTATACTGTCTGGAAACAGGTCTAATTCTTTGGAATTTGGACTTTTGTTTCAGACAGGGTTCCAAGTTTGGGGCAACCAAAATCCTCTGCCAGAACCTCTGGAGTCGGTTCCTGCGCAGAATCCAACATCATTAGGCCTACTACCTTGATCACCGTCTACCTACAGCCCCGGGTGATACCCGCATAATTCTATCTTTTTATTCACGAACCCAAGATTAGTGTAACCCAGTTAAGACAGCGGACAGTAAAAGGCAGTTCGAGGAGAAGAAATTTATATTATGTTTTGGAAGGACTATATGTACAATCTTTAAAGTTACTAATGTTAATTTCATTCTTGTTTTTAAATATTTTAATTTTTGTTATACATTGAGGGCCGGCCCTATCGTAAATAACGTTAAGGAATATCATATAATAAGTGTAATTGTGAGTTATGTAAATAAGATCACTTATCAATGAAAAACAGTCTTTACTAAGGAAAATTTAATCTATCAAAAAAAAAGAACAATGATTAATAAAATAAGGAAGTCTATAGACGTAACAGTTGTTTTTATTTATTTAATATATAATAACGATCCTTTTACTCCCAAGTATTTGTAGGGAGTCCCTAAATTTTCTTTGTTTACTTCTGGTGTCGCCTCTGTTGTTGACTTTTATAGTTATTAATTGAGGGCCTCAGTAATCAAAGCTTCCAAATCTTTTCACCTTATTATTTAATTATTCTTTAAGACACTTGGGGTATTACAAAATACACGAAGATGGTGCGACCTCGAACAGGGCCGCACCCAAGGAAAACGAATTTCGCTACGAGCCGAACGCCGACGAAGTGTGTGCGCTTATTGTCGAAGCGGGGATAGGGACCATCTTGAACCGACAGATGCCAAACTGCTATTGTTGAGGAAATTGCGGGGTTGCCAATTTGATTTACAAGATCCCTTTCAATTATCAAAGCACCATAAACGTATTTTCACATTAGAAGATATAAGTATGTAAATAATATATTTTTTTTCCTCGTCTTTTGACAACCCCCCCCCCCCCCTGAAATTTTAATGACGCAGTCTGCGTCTTCCCCCCCCCCCCCCCACCACCATTGTGGGCACCACTGTTGTGTATTTGTTTTTTTTTTTTTTACCCTAACGACTGAATTCAGCCTGTAAATACTTCCTACAAACAAAACTATACATTACCGAGCTGATTCAACTTTATTGCTATATTACGTTATTAAAAATAGTACAAGAATTTCCAGTGACATTTGAACCATGAGGTTAACAAGTGCGCAATCTACCGGTTTGCTACTAAGCCTGTTGAAAAATTAGAAGAAAAACATTTATCCTAACATTGTAATGCCAGTTTTCTTATGTTTTTTTTTTAAAACTTGGGATTACTTTTTTTTTATTACCAAATATATTCCAGGGTAGTTTCACTATCAGCTCCTACCAAATGCCGTATACCAAGAGCTAGGATGTTTACACATCAAAAAATGAACAAACTGACTTTGAAGGTTCGAATTGTAACACATTTAATGAGATATTACTTCTGTCTTAATTAACTAGGCCTACAAAGCCCGGTCCGGTATAAAATAGGAATTGTATTCACTTAAATAAATGATTGAGGGGATGTACATCATTGTACGCATATAGGTAATAATTAATTATATAAAATATCGACTTTCTTTCGCAAACGACTCTACATACTATCGCCGATCAACCAACACCTAATCGTCTTCGCTCTCAGCACACAACCCTTCTCATTTCAGACGGATTGATTGTGCAGTAATCGCAGCCTGTACTATCTCAGACAGCCTGTTTGGAAAGTTTATCAAAGGGTCTATAACATTTATTGAGAATCTAGTCAAGAAAGAATGTCTGAATTTTTTCGACGGCCAACACCTACAACGGTGTATCAAAAAAGAATCACATTTGTTTGTATTAAGATTCTTCTCAATCTATTTAAGAAATTTTCCAAGTTTATCAATCCACCAAATAATAATAATACACAAAAATTGGACAGCAGTTGCCTGCTTCAACTACTGGCTATCGTAACGTTTCTACTAACGGAAAGGCCACAAGCCCCTGAAAGTCAAGATGCGTATTAGGATGCTAGCAACTCTTCCTTTCACTAAAGGCTGCATCGGCGATTCTGCAAGTAAGTTCAACAAAAATGGCTTAGCTACATCATTTACAATGCACTTTAAAAGGATTTTTTTTATGCTAAAGAGTCCTTTAAGATTAAATCAAGTCACAGTGATAATGTGTACATATAGATACCCACACACACATACCCATGGAGTTAAGAAGTTAGGGAGTAGGTGTGTGTAATCTCTGCTGTGTTAACAGTTGAAGTCAAAACAAAAAGCGACCACGCCCCCTTGTGAGAGCAAAACATCACTGGTTGCAATGCATTTAAATGCAGAATACTGTATTTTGTTAATCCGATATTAGCTACCAACGGCGTATATGTGCAAGTTTATCTTGTTAAGATTATGAAATGAAATATAATGTTGTGTTGCAAGACTGTAACGTGTGATTTTTTAGTAGAAATAAGGCAATAAATCCCGATATATGTAATGACGAAATGGGTTATAAAATTAATTTATTGCTTACTTGACAGCATTCAGGTAGGGTGCATTGATGTTATTTAGGCAGTATGTTGTGTCAATAACATTATAGTACCATTGTTTACATTATTTGTGCTTAAAGGTTTTTTTTCGTCATTTCATTTATCGGACTATTACAATGTTAAAGATATTAGCTTATTACCTACATGTTACTGTAAACGAAATTAACAAATTAACTGATATTTAAATTCTCGTCATAATTATTAGGCCTATGTTTATGGATGGATTAGCTGTCACGAGCCCACTCGCCTATATTAACTTGTACATGCTACAACTTTTGCATTTTATTTATATATTTATTTATTTATTGCAGTGACCACGCAATAGTAAACATACCAGTAGTTTCTTCAGAGCTAAATTAGTCCTTTGCACGAATATTTCACTTTAGGAGCCAGTACTGTAAAGTAACAGTAATAACAGAGGGCACACATGCCTACCTGCAGCAATGTTGCAGTGATTACATTTGCAACTTTTTTTTTTACTATAGCGATTCCAAGTGTTATATATTTATACTGTCTACGTTTTAATTATTTTTCATCCCACAATTTTAGCCTTGAATGTGTGCCTTAAGCTTCTTTGAGATCAGTGAGGATTATAAAATGCTAGTGAAGATATATTTAAATCGAAAATTATATTTTTGTATTTTTTGTTCTCATAGGGGGCAATATTTACCCACAATTTCCCTAATATTCATATCCATTCAACTATAGATTTGCAAAAATTAGTTCATAGAAATTTTTTCTAGGAAACCTAATTATTTTTGTCAAGATTTTTTCTTGGTTTCCCTTACTTGATGACACACATAAATACTATGTAGCAATAACCAATCAATACTTACTAAGACTGCATATAAATACAAAAAATACTTATGTTTCTGATTTGTAATAGGTAAAACAGTTATTCTTGAATGGAATAACAAGATCACTTGACGTTCAAAAGGAAGAATGCATACATAGCTACTAGAAGTTTGACTGCAAAAATTCTCATTGACCCTTAAACAAAATTGTCTTTGTAAACATCTTTTGAACAGAATCACTAGTTTAAATTATATTCTTAGCAAAATAATTGAACCTTATACAAACATACTTATCAGAAACTGCTTTTGTCAAATAAACAATATGATTATTCAATGGGGACATGTCATGCATATGCTGATTCAAAGAGGAAAAAAAATGTCTTTTCGTCTTACAAATACTTTGCACGTCCTTAGACGGGTATGTTATTCCACCTCTATCTTTCTGTGCAATTAATGAATTTTCAGCATTTCCCTCTGGCAACTGGTACATCTTAAATTGGTAATTCCTGAAAAACACTAAAAATATTTTACAGCATTTTTAATGTAGCTATACTAACCTAACCTACAACCTAGTGTTGTTACTAACCTAGCCTAATCAAACACTATCCACATTTGACTACTTCGAAAGAAATATTTTCGAAATTGATTTTTATTACTTTAATTACGGAAAAGTTACGCCGAGGGAATTTTAGAACAAAATGATACTAAACCACACTGCATAAAACTAAAAGTGAAATGTTTTACAGATTAAATCACTTCTCCTCATCCATTTCCTCACCATATTTTTTTAAGTTCAGTCTTATAATCGTCGACGATAAAATTGGTACATTATTGGGCTTTGGTAAAAGCAAGCTGGTGGCACAGTGTTGCAAATGTAAAATAGGGTGAAATTATGCGAAATCAACTACAAAACAAGACGTACTGAAGTAAAAACTATAATTTATTAACAAATAACAAGACATTACATAAATGTATATAATTTGGACAACAAAAATCAATGGAAAATATATTATGGTTTCATGCAGATAACACAATCTATTTTATTTAATTTTTTTTATTTTTTTCAATCCACCTGCAGATCCCTACATGAGCCAACAGCTCAAGGGATATTGACCTTGTCACATTATAAACAAAAATTAAACATAGTTAAAATTGCAATAAAATAATCAAGTTTACAATTATAATGAATTTTGCTAATCTACACTTTCAACAAATAATCACAAATTTTATAATTTTCACAATTTACACAACACAACAAACAGTACATATTTTTCATTTAATATACTCTGAATCATTTGTAGGGTGTCCTATTAATTATACAGCAAATTACATATTATTTATATTGTCATTACAAGGTGTTATTTCACCAGCTAAATAAATATTTTTTTCCTTTGATGTATTCTCTAACAACTTTTTTGAATTCATTAAAATTTTGTAGTAATATAATTTCTTTAGGTAGTTTATTAAATAGTGTTATACCTCTTAAGTGTGGAATTTTGGTTTCAGTTTATAGTTATATCTTGTGATATATGGTCCAGTATGTTCAGATTCTACAAAATTATTTACAATTTTACAAATAAGAGCAACCTATAAATATACTACGAAAAAAAAAGGTAATATATTCCACTCAGTAAATAAAGGTTTACATGAGGCTCTTGTATCAGCTAAACATATAATACATATGGCTTTTTTTTTGCAATCTAAAAATTTTAATACTATTACTACACTTACCCCATATTTCAATTACATATACCATGTGTGTGTGAAAAAGTGCAATGTATGCAGTTCGTAGAGAATTTCTGTCTATAATTTGGCTAAGAATTCTGAGGGCGTAGCAAGCTTTACTTAATTTATGAATAGTTTGATTGATATGTTCATTCCATTTTAGTTTATCATCAATATGTAAGCCCAAGAATTTAGTTGATTCAGTTTGACTTATCGCTTGATTCTGAAATTCAGATAATACTTGATCGAGCAGTCTTTTATTACCAAATTTAATAAATTTTGTTTTATTTATATTAAGTTTTAAATTATTTGCATCAAACCACTTATTCAAGTTAATTATTTCAAGTTTTAAATTATTTGCATCAAACCTCTTATTCAAGTTAATTATTTCAAATTCAGTTTTATTTTTTAATTCCAATATTTTTCTGGAGTTAAAAGAAGATTTGTGTCATCAGCAAAATATACCTACTCGTACAAAATTGTACTTACTACAGAGTCAGAATTTTTTCATTAGTTTTCCTTATCCCTATATATACACATGAGTTATCCATCAAGTCAAATCTGTGTGGGATTGTACATACCGCCACTTTTGTGTTACATAATGAAGGTAATACATATTTCAAACTGAGATACACAGTTTTTGATTGTTTCTGTAACACGTAATTTCCACCTGCTACTATAACTATCTCATCTTCTTTCTTGAGACATGTCTTGTCTTCTCTTATTCCTCTCACCATTTCAATTATAGAAGCTCCTGGTTTGATATAAACTTACTTGTGAAATGTAATTCCCGTCTGCTTTTTCGCTAGCCTATTTGTACAACCATAAGCACAACACGAATTTTTTTATTCTTTCTTGAACACGTAATTTCCACCTGCTACTATAACTATTTCAACTTTCTTGAGACATGTCTTGTCTTCTCTTATTCATCTCACCACTTCAATAATAGAAGCTCCTGGTTTGATATAAACTTACTTGTGAAATGTAATTCCCGTCTGCTTTTTCGCTAGCCTATTCGTACAACCATAAGCACAACACGACATTGTTTTATTTCATTAAAAACACCATTTCAAACTTGTATTCGCCGTTTGTTTTGGTCGCATTAGTGGGCGTGTCCCAAAAAGCAAAATGACTTCAGCATCCACGCCAAACAACCACTCCCTAACTTCTTACCTCCATGCACATACCTATATTTGCATGCTTGCCAAGGGTCTTCTACAGGGAGCCAGTCATACCACATTTCGAAAATAATATGTAGTTGAGCGGTATTTGCGAAAAAAAAATGTTAAAAGTCCGAAAATACCTTTATTAGATGCTCTTCAACTTCCTCTTTTCATTAAAAGCGGCGGAGATAAGAAATTCCAAATACTTTAGGAGATATCGCCGTTCTTATTTTGCATACAAGACATGTGTTTATCATTCGACCGTCGCCATTTTTTTTTTATTTTGCCGTGTGTTTGTGAATGCCTAATTAATGAAAATGGTCGATTAGGTCAGGTCAGTTACATTATAAATACTTTGAAACTAAGCGTACATTAGAAATAATATGAAATTATTTACAATGGTTCTTTAGTTTTAAAGTATTTATAATGTAACTGACCTGACCTAACAAACCGGGACAAAGGATGAACAGAAACAACTCGCGTAAAATTTTTTTGTTACTTATTACTTGCGCAACAATAAAAAATAAGACTATAAAATTAGAAACGTTAAAAACTCGCCTAAGTTGGAGGCGGTAATTAAATACCGTTATAAACAATAAATGAAGTAAATAATCACGTATTGGTTAATTTGAATTCTGGCCTATCACGAACAATCACGTGACATCATTATCCAATAAAAAAATAGATGTTCGTAAACAAGAAACAATGGTGAAACGGTGAAAGCCACATGAACGCACTGCTATAATTGTGATGAAATTTAAAAATTCGATATCTCCTAAAGTATTTGGAATTTCTTATCTCCGCCGCCTCTATCTTTAACGAATGCACAATTATGCGCATTTTCACTCTAAGCTATTACAGGTGGAATTTAATTCAACACTAGCTCAGCCATTACTAAAAATATTACCCATTTTTATTTCTGAAGGCGATACAATTCTTACATATATTTTTACAATTAAAATATTTTTTCTTAGCATTTTGAATGTTTTTGATAAAATTTACATAAACAATGCCATAAATCCAAGAAGTGTTTTTTTTAATGGTTTTATGAAGTTTGTGATTGTATTAGTGTTTTGTGTGTGTTTCGTTTGCTGTCTAAGGTGAGAGGTGTGTTGTGTGTGTTTCATTTGCGATGTTAGGTGAAATATTTATTTTCTGTGGTGAGGTGAATCTCAAAATTGATTAGGTAATGTAAACACGGCTCGTGTGTTCCTAAGGTAGGTTAGTATTGCAATCTTCGAAGAAATAAAAACAAAGAGAAAAATTTGGTTATGATAGGCCAACTAATTAAAAAAGAAAATTATATGTTTACATCGCGACATGGTAGGGTTATCGATGAAGTCGTAAACAAAGTGGTGCTCAGGTAATTACGACCTGTACGTTCCTACGGTACAATAGCGGGGTAAGGCTTTCGGACTGGGAAGATTCACATGGTTAGTTTGCTAAAGATATTGTTATTGAGGAGATTAAATTAGAGAACGGAATCTATTTTAAGCATCGTGTTACATACTAGTACAGGTACGGCTATAGAATACTTTACGATACCTGGGACGTTAAAATCAATTTAAAAATGACTAAGTAAATTATAAATGATATCACAAAATATACTAAACCGAGCAGGATTATTTTATACAATACTATATCGTGGGAAATATATATTCAGCATCGTGTTCTATTGTAGAATAGGTAGGACTGTAATAAGAGTATTAGTTACTGTCGTGGATAAGTTGGGTTTCCTAGGTTGGCGACAGTGAACTAGCGCAATAATGGACGACAGACACGAGGCAGTAGTGTATAATGTTTTATCTGTAACTAAGCAGTGTTTCTAATTATCCGTCTATGTAGTCGTGTATTGTTGACAACTACCTTAGTAGTTATTAAAGGACCTTATGTGAAACTACATGGTGCCGAAACCCGGGAGTGCGTGCGAACTAATTGGTGAATAAATAGCAAACAATGGCAGAATCGGGGGTTAGCTTGAAACCGCCAAAATATTTATCTGTATCAGAAGATGGAATGCCAGCACTCTGGAAATCGTGGCTGCAACAATTTAACTGGTACGCAACAGCAACCAATCTCGAGAAAAAGGCTCCTGAAATCCAAGTCGCGACATTCATGACCGCGATTGGACCTGATGCAGCGAACATTTACAACACATTCACACTCACTCAAAAGGAAAGTACGGACATTAGCGTCATCAAAACCAAATTTGATGCACACTTCGCACCAAAAACGAACATTACATACGAAAGATACATCTTCAACAAAATGAAGCAAGAAGAAAGCCAACCATTTGACGAGTTCCTAACCTTAATTATCAACCAAGGAAAAAGGTGCGAATTTGGAGAGTTATATGATAGCTTACTTCGTGACAAGTTGGTGGTAGGAATTACCAGTGACAAAGTTCGGGAAAAACTGTTAGCAGAAGAAGATCTCACATTTAACCAAACAGTGAAAATATGCAGGGCATGGGAAGTAACTAAACAACAAGTACAGGCTATGCAAGCTGATGCACCTTTACCAGCAGTACATACTCTAAGTCGTAAAAACCCCACCCTTGCAACTAGTGATCAACAAACACACACAAAAACTAACTGTCACAGGTGCGGTTATATCCATCTACAACGCCCATGCCCAGCTCTGGGAAAAGAATGCAAAAAGTGCAGGAAATTAAATCATTTTGCTCAGGTATGTAGGTCAAAACAAGTGCACACAATTACTAGCAGACCCCAGGACCAATACTTACAAAAGGAAGACGCTGCCACGTTCTATGTGTCAACCATAAACATACACCAGGGTGAACTGGATTGGACAGAAAAACTGGTGCTACCCAACAACCAGAAGGTTACCTTCAAACTGGACACAGGCGCACAGTGTAACGTGTTAAATAGTAGCGTCGCAAGTAAAAGCTTGCTACATGTGACCCCTTCCAGAACAAGAGGACTCCTGTCGTTCACTCAACACAGTGTTCCAGTATTAGGGGAGACAACAGTCAGTGTGTCTACAAACAAGAAAACCACACACATGCTCACGTTCCATGTGGTGAACGAGGGTCTACCGTGCATCTTAGGGAGGCAGGCCTGTGAATCATTGGGGTTTATCAAACGAGTGGAAACAGCGGTTGCAGATGGTGAGCTTTTCAAAGGGATAGGATGTTTAAAAGGGTTTGCATATGACATCGACCTGGTAGAAGAACCAAAATTCACCATCTACCCACCAAGGAAAGTACCTTACGCCATTCGAGATCAAGTTAAAGAAGAATTGGATTACATGGTCACTAATGGAATCATCGAACGCGTGAACGAACCTACGCCGGCAGTATCTCCCATGGTAGTGGTGAGAAAAAATGGCAAAGTTAGAATCTGTATGGACCCATCTGATGTAAACAAAAACCTAAAGAGACGACACTATCCCTTACAGACTGTAGAGGAAATAACAGCTCGACTAAAGGGATCCAAATATTTCACACTCCTTGATTGCAAAAAGGGATTCTGGCAGCTCAAAGTGACCGATAGAACGTCCCAGTACCTGACGTTTGCCACACCATGGGGCAGGTACAAATGCAAAAGGATGCCGTTTGGACTAGCTTCTGCACCCGAAGTTTTTCAGCAGGTAATGAGTCACACACTGCGAGATGTACCACGTGCAGAATGTTCGATGGACGACATCCTTATACATGCAGAAAGCAAGGAAGAATTAGAGGAAATCACCAACCTGGCGATCAGCAAACTGAAAGAAGCAGGGCTAACGCTTAACCCAAGCAAGTGCGTGTTTTCACAAAAACAAATAAAATTCTTAGGACACATACTGTCTGACACTGGAATCCTTCCAGATCCGGCGAAAACAGAAGCAGTTGAAAGATTGAAGGAACCATCATTGGTCATAGAACTTCAACGATTTCTGGGAATGGTGAATTACTTATCCAAATTCATTCCCAGAGTTGCAGAACTGTCAGCGCCACTTAGAAAACTACTGGAAAAAAACGTCGCATGGCACTGGGACGCAGAACAAAAAACTGCATTTGCAGCACTTAAGGAATCGTTAAAATCTCCACCTCTTCTGAAATACTATGACCACACTATGCCGGTAACACTCTCAGTAGATGCCAGTAGTCACTCTGTAGCTTCAGTGCTCATTCAAGAGGGCCAGCCTATTATGTATGCGTCTAAGGCACTCTCTAAGTCCCAACAGAACTATAGCCAAATAGAAAAAGAAGCCTATGCCATATTGTCGGCTTGTAAAAAATTTCATGAATACATCTGGGGAAACCAGCATTTGACTATAGAAACGGACCACAAGCCGTTAGAGGCAATTTTCAAGAAACCCCTCCAAGACAGCCCAGCAAGACTCCACAGAATAAAGTTTGAAATACTACCATACAACCCAACCATCATCTACAAGAAAGGAACGGAACTGCACATAGCAGATACATTGAGCCGAGACTGTATCAACGTGCCAGAGCCAGACCCACAGCCCATGTTTGAAGTACACGTGACCATACCGTTGTCACCCTCACGGGCACTACAACTGAAGGACTGCATCCAGGAAAGCGCAGAACTGTCGGATCTTCGTCAGATGATACTGCAAGGTTGGCCAGACACAAGAAATCAAGCACCAGCCAACCTGCAAAAATACTGGACCTTCCGTGAAGAATTAGCAGTGTATGAAGACATCATCTTCAAGGGCAACAAAATAGTAATACCCCCGGGTTGGAAATCATTAGTTTTGTCACAACTCCACCTATCCCACAAAGGAACTCAAGGCACACTGGCATTGGCACGAGAACATGTGTTCTGGCCAGGTATGGCGCAAGACATCACCAGGTACGTTCAACAATGTGCTACATGCCAAAAAATTCAAAATGATTCACCACAGGAGCTTCTTAGCAGTGAGCAAGTTCCATCCCGACCCTGGCAATATGTCGCCTCAGACATGTTCCAGTATAAAGGGAAAGAATATCTCCTTGTTGTTGACTCGTACTCTGGCTATTTTGACTTTGCGATGTTGAGTTCAACCACTAGCGACGTAATCATCACGAAGTTAAAAATTTGGTTTTCTCAACATGGAATCCCAGACGAGCTTCGCACTGACGGAGGCCCGCAGTATACATCCTATCAGTTCCAAAAATTTTGCAAAGACTGGAACTTTAAACACAGACTATCAAGCCCTCACTTATCACGCTCTAATGGACTGGCAGAAAGGTATGTGCAGGAAGCAAAGAATCTTCTTGCAAAATGTGCTGAGGATGCATCAGACATATGGCTAGCATTGTTACATCATCGAAATACACCAAGAGGAAAACTCGGCTCCCCTGTGCAAAGACTTATGGGACGCAGGACAAAAACGACTTTACCATCCTCCGAAGAACTTTTGCAGCCGGAATTAGTGGAAAAAGTTCAAGAGCATCTGACGGCGATAAGAAAAGCCCAAACGGATCAATTCAATAAAAACAAACGCTTGCCGCACCAACTCAAGGCAACTGATGAGGTCCTTTACCGTGAGGCGCACAAACATTGGGTACCCGCAAAAGTATTGACACACGTACCCAACGCGAGATCGTATATAATTGACACGCCCAGGGGACAATATCGCAGGAATTCTTGGTTCCTCAAGCCCAAGAAGCCTCCGGTAACACAGCCCGAGCGACCCCACACCCCGCACCAGCCAGAGCCTGTCTCGCCAACAGCTAAGCACCAAGAGGACCTACAGTCAATACTTTCCACACCAGCGTCGGCGACCACCCATCAAAGCGACGGATCTCCAGAGTTTCGGGGATTCGACAATGAGGACTTTTCAACAGTGACAGGAAAACACCCAACCACACCAGTGACAACCAAAACACGCAGTGGGAGAAGAGTACTTCCACCTGAGAAACTTAATTTGTGAATTAGTTAAGTCAGGTCAGGTTAAACTCCTGACCATTACATTTGAAACCTAGGCCCAAGAAGCAGAAAAAGGGAGATGTCGTGGATAAGTTGGGTTTCCTAGGTTGGCGACAGTGAACTAGCGCAATAATGGACGACAGACACGAGGCAGTAGTGTATAATGTTTTATCTGTAACTAAGCAGTGTTTCTAATTATCCGTCTATGTAGTCGTGTATTGTTGACAACTACCTTAGTAGTTATTAAAGGACCTTATGTGAAACTACAGTTACCCTAAAGTTAGTTTAATAAAGAAACGTATTTTGCGCAAAACAGGCATGTGAATTCTCACCGTCCAAAACCACTTATTCCCGGGCGCCAATACGGTGACGTCATCAATATTGTTATGGTATCGTGATCTGCCCCACGGTCTTAGAAACCAGGTCTGGACACAAGCGTATTTTCTTGACCCCCTTATTGACGGATTTAGTTCATAAAACTGCCGTTGGCGCCACAAGACAGTGGTCCGGTTTTAACATTGTGCTTTATGAACTTTTTTTTAGTTAATTGCATTTAAATGATAATTACACATACTTGGCAGCTTTTTTTAAAAACTCGATGAGAGATGTAGGTATTATAAAACATTTTTCCAACGTTATAAAGAATTTATGTGCACAGTTCAAGAAAATGGCTAATGTTGATGTTTGAAAGGTTATGTTTGTTATTGTTTTGAAAGATTATTTTCATAACTTTATAACGTCGGTCAACTACGCGCTATTGAAAATCGTGATTCGTAATGCTAATATTTTAATGCTTTTTTTCCGGGAGTTATATATATAGTGTTTAATTAGACACAGTAGTCTAATAACTCTCCTATATACAAAATTTCCGCTACGAAAATAAAGTAACAGTTTGTGTAAAAGTACCAATTTCAGTGAAACTAATTATAACAAGAGCTTAAACTATGTCGCAAAATAATATTCCAGTGAAAAGTTTGCCTAGTAAAAAATTGTTTAACAGTGGCTACAGGCCATTTCTTCCTCCATTCCTCTTATTTGTAGTACTTTGGATGATCAGCAAATGAATGCCGGGGAGTGTTCCAGGCTGTGGATTATTATTATTATTATTATCATAGCTGCAATTGGGTACAGAAGTGCCCGGTGGCAAGCATTCTCCCTACTTTTCCCGCACTCTTCTTCTGAACTTGTAATTTTTATACCAAATATTACGTTTTTTATCTAAGCTGCCACCCAAAGTACTTTTTGTCCAAATTAGGTCCCCAAAAATGTTTAGCTCCAGACCACCACCACCTAGAATGCCTGGTTGATCAGAAAAAGTAGAATTATAAAACTTACCAAGTAATGTGATAAAGAATGGAAAAATAATATTAATAATCAACATTGATGTTTGTTTTTAAAACACTTATAAGTAAGAATGCAGCTGTAAAAAAAGTATTAAGATTTCTCCAAAATTTGTAGGTGCAAGCATGTGGGTGCAAGGTTTAAAAATTTTGTTCATTGACTCAGTGTGACCCTTTGGGAAGCAGAGTGACACAAATAAATTGTTCTTACAATCCGCCAGCTATTTTCCTGGACTTAACAGTTTCCCTTACTGTTTTAGATTTGGCATTCACTGCAACCTTTTAACATCGTACTTCATTTCATTATATTTAGATTGTATTTTGCATATATTGAGATAACACATTTCCTCCCATTTCATAACCTTTTCATTTTTGAAAATCAAGACATAATAAAGGAACTTCACTATAGTTTCAATAACACAGATGCAGTTTGCTTGTTTCAACGATGACTAGGTATGTTGTTACCTAGGATTTCTTTTTTCCAAGCAGTCACAATATCTTCATGAAAAACAAACATACTACTTTCATAATAAAAATAAGAGACACACAAGTACTCACAGATCGGTACTTGTAGAAAGCAAAAACACACAGTTTGTACAACACATTTAGGTACACAACAGATGAAGCTTGCTTAAGCTAGCAAAACAATTGCGACCGCGCTTCCGCACAAAAATGTCAACCAAACTGTGTGCGTGTGTTTAGTTTCTACAAGTACCGATCTGTATATGTATGTCTGTCTTATTTTTAATACGTAATTAGTTTCCTAGTGGCCTTTGTCACGCATTTATACATACTACTTGGTTAATATATAATTTATGATCTACAGAAAATATTAAACATCTTAATGGCAAGGGCGCCCATACCCGGGGGCAGGGGGGGGCCGTGGCCCCCCCTAGCTTTCAGGGAAGGAAAAAAAATAGTGTAGTCAGGTGCTTTACTTTAAAGAAAATTATTTAAATTCGGTATTATGTAGAAGTGGTTCAACACGAAGATATTATTGTATATCGTTTTTTACATGTCTGCTTCATTTTTTATGTTAGTTCAAGCATTAGTTTCTGCCGCTGCGATATAAGGTGTTGTGTACAGGGAGAAAACGCTGTTCAAGCGCAACGCCCGTGGCGAGTCATTCCCCTTCGTAATGCTACCCAAGCTCACGCGATAACACAACACAACAGATTTAGAACAGTCAGAGTTTAGACGACGCGACAGTTGACACGTGCTTGTAGACGGCGAAATGTTTTGCTACTTTTTCGTCATAATGTGTATGTTCACAAATAACATCTCAAAACAGAGATTTTTCAATAGTCTTTAGGTCTACAGTTTTATGCATCTGGTCTAGATTTAGTTTAGTGTATTCAGTCAGTATAAATAACTTAAGTGTAAATAAATCAGTGAAAGTGTTATTATGTAGTGTTTCTTAGATTTCCTCATTCGTCACATCCGTTCAGATTATTCACAATTTTTAAGGTAAGCTAACACCTTTAAAGTTACTCAAATAAGAATTATTGTCCAGAAAAGTCTACAACGTAAAATTTATGTTGGAATTTTGAATTTGAGGAAAACCACTTTTTCCCTTCAAAAGTGTTTAAAGGGATAAGGATTCCGCTACCTTCAGTAGACTCGTAAGCAATTTACACTAGAATCTCGATTTTACGTACGCTCACGGTCGCTTGGATTGCATTCGTAAAATCGTTATCTTCATAAAATTTTAAACACCCCACCCCGTGAAGATACATGTTATAATTTATTGAACGGAATATATATAATATTAAATAGTAAAAACAAGACTGCCATCTGCCCTCTGCCCTCCCTTGCGTTCCCCTTATTTTTTTTTAACATTCCACAACTTGCCTCATTGCATAGTGACATCACAGCGACTAAACACAGTTGCACCACGCATTGCATCATGTTAACTTTTGTGTGGTGACAGTAGGTTGTCCGACATGCCTTTCTTGGATATCTTTCCTTTTCGTAAGACGCGTGCTACTAAAATAAATTTATATTTGAGTTTGCAAACTTGTTCACTCCTTGCCAGAGACAACTGAAAACAGACGAGACTTTCCAGGGTTAGGTTGATGAGCTGGAAGAATTCCCTGCCTTGCATTTTTATGGACTTCACCTTATCATATTTATCAGTTAATCTTTAACAGATAGGCTTGAAGAATATGAATGAACGCACTTTTAGTAACATAATCGAGGAGATCAAGCACACAGTTCAGTGTACACCTGTACTGTTTCATAAAAGTGATCATAGGTAGGGACTGAAAAAATTCGCGGTTTCAATGACCACTCGGATAGACTCCACGATTCTCTATGTACTCGGGCAACTATCACCTGGTCATTGGCTACCGACTCGGGACACCTGTTTATTGCGATTCTTATGATTCGATACTTCTTTAGTTGAGTCTTTGCCATTGGCCTAGAGTCCTTCAGGTAAATTGCGGTCCAATCACTGACGCAGCATTAAGCTAAATGAGTTTGGATTCCAGCCTGTCTTGAAAGGAATCCGCGAATTTTTACTGTCTCTAATCATAGGCTTATTTGGTGAAGAAAAACGCTGCTCTGTAACGACAGACATTCATTAAAAACACAGTACATTTTAGTGCGAGAAGCCCTTGAATTTGTGATAGCCACAGGGAATTATTTGTTTGTATAGTAAGTTAAAAAAAACTTAGTTGAAAATTCGCTCGTCACGTCTACTTGCTGTCAGTTATACCATTTTTGAGCGTTTTTTACTGGGAAACCGATGCAGCGAAGGTAATGAATGCGACACATGTCAAGATAATGCCTAATGGCATGGGTTGTTGGATATTAGCGGAAAGGAGAGGAAGTAGCTACTCAATATCGTTTCTTTCTCTCACGCTTCACAAGGTTTCAAGCTCAGTTGCTATGCTCACGAGCTGGAAATGTTGGAATGAGTAAGTAATGTTGAGTATAGTTCATTTGCGGTAAAATATATATTTTTACGGCCTTGACATAATTTTTCAATCGAAGAAATTTCAAACTTTGCGACAAATAAAGTGTAACTAGTCCATTTTTTCTTTTCGATTTTGAGTTTGATGCCGCAATAACTTATACAATATTCACTAACGGTAAATGGCTGTTGTATTAGCTTTAAAATATGAATACGCTGTGCATAAAAAATTAATATTTTTATATGTTTTCATAGTGTTTTTTTAATTTTTATTAAATATATTTTGGTGTCAAAATTTCCGAATTTTAGTTGGTTCCTGAAAAATGTATTCGTAAAAACCCGGCTTCGTTGAGTCCGGGCTCCGTAAAATCGAGGTTCTAATGTACTCTTAATTCTGAAGTTAAGTACTGAACATGTTATTTAAGGGTTTATCAGGGCCGTATTTACGCGCAGGCTATCTAGGCTGTAGCCTATGGGCCCGCACCACACGACACGAAAAAAAATTATACTGCGATGTGGATCTTCTTATATTCTTAAAATACGCGTCGACATATTGTCCAGTTGTTTTGTGTGGATTAATTGCGCTGAACTAAACTCTTCTGTGTAAAGCTGATTATGAGTTATGTCAGCATTTAGAAATTTTCGATTATTTTCATTGGTTTTGGTGTCACTTAATTCCTTAACCTCTAAATAAATACTGTTTGGTTAAATTGTCTAGTTTAATAATAAACTAATTTTTTCTGCGCTTTACTATCACTTAATAAACTTATAGTCCTCGACTACTGAATCCATCTGTGCTAATTCTAAATGATAAGCAATTATGATTCATATCGAAACATAGTAATATTCATTTAATTGTGAAACAATTTTTGACTATAATTATAAGCGTATTTCAGGTGTTACATTTAAAAACAACTGTTTTCTGACTGTGATAACATATTTAAATCGTTTCTCTCCCAAAGTTGAATCTTTTGACCAACACGTTTTCAACTTTATAATTATTTTAATTTAATTTGTACGCGACATTTATTTAGGGGTAAAGAGAGCAATTAGTTGAAGGACTGTATTCTTGATATCCGTGTACCCGAGACGCTGTAAAAGTTTAAGGACTGTATTCCTGCATTTTTAATGCTAAAAATTCATTTGTTTCAATAAAATAGTTAATATTTAATTAATAAAGTAGCCAATAAAGATTTTTTTTTATGGCGAATGAGTACTGTGGTCTAGTATTTTAGTAACAGGACAAAAAATTTTAACAGGGTCAGAACTGGAACTATTTTATGGCTAGTAACAAGCCGCAGTTAAGTCTTCCAAAAGATTAAAAATACTTCATACCCCTAAGTCTGGCCCCCCCCTACAAATTATCATATGGGCGCCCTTGCTTAATGGTCTTTAACCGAAAATACAAAGGAAACTGTAAAAATTTTACAAAATGGAAGGGGAAAGGTGGAAATACACCTAGGAAGTGCAGTTATTTTGCAGTACTAACTGGTAATAAAAAACCATATCTGGAGCAAAAAAATTGTCTGATGCACCTAACACTATTTTCCCCCTCTACAATTAATGCAGGGCAAAATTGTTACTAACTTATTTGTTCATGTCAGAGTGGTATTTAAAGCTGAAAGGAAAAGTTACTTAAGTGTTTTGAAATAATTTCTGACCCATAATTACATCAACTCATCACTAGTCCACAGTCACCACACATAGGTACAAAATATTGTCTGTGAAACAAATTTATAACAAATTAACAAACAATGCTAAATCATTTGCAACTATTGTTTGAATAATGAGAAAGGTTGAAATTATGACCATGCCCATAATACTATACTAAGTTATGCACTTTAGCATTACCACCAAATCAGGAACACCACCACCGAATTTCAGAAAAATAGACCAGTTCTATAGCATTTAACGGTAACTGCTCTTTTGAACAATAAATTTTAACTGAACTGAAAAAGTTTTCCCCGCTGAACATTGGTACAAAAAACACAGCATATTGCATTACTCTCACAAGTAAATGTTCAGTATGTAATGTCCAGTAACTCTAATTTGCAATGTAGGGATTTTAATATAACTAATGGAATTACGTAACTTAGCAAGTACAAATAAATATTTTAAAATCCATATATGTAAACTTCTTGAAAAATTGTGTAGATATCATCCTTCATGGCATGCTATTACACAGTCTGTCAATTGTATCATTTGTGGAATGAATATGTGTTGTGTATTCTTCTAAATAATTTTTTTATGCATACAATGAGAGTGAGCTGTAATCATGCACGAGACATAATGTGTGTGATTAAACACGTGCTTGAACAGTCTTAGGAGCAGGAAATGAGGGCTAATTCAGTTAGGTTTTGGTTTGCTATTTTGTTTATTTGCATCCAATCCAGATTATTCCTGTATAGTGAAATATACACAATGGTATTGGACAAGCCACGTTTTACAATTAAACATACATCAAATAATACATGTTATCAATTAAAATAATATTTTACATAATCTTAAGATACTTACATAAGTATATTATAATATAAATAAAATGATGAAATGTTTACATGGTGTGAAACATTTTGAGCAGAGTACAAAGATCAGCAGAACATAACTTATCAAAATTTTATAAACTATTACCATGTGCCCTAACTTGCTATTAGCATAAAAAAAACTTATGAGTTTAGGTACTTATTTAAAAACATGTTATGAAATGAAAATTTTATTACAAATCATATTATATATTTACAGAAAATAAATTATGTTAAGACTATTTAGGGAGATGTACTACATAATTACAAATATAAATGCACGAGTACTCATGGGTTGGTACTCATAGATACTCACACAAAAAAACATTTTTTAGTCCTACGACTGGGAGATATACTCTTATATTTCTAGAACTCTCAATTATTTTCAATAACACAAATGCAGTACCTACCATCTTGCTTGGTTAAAATATAACTGAACAGCATTGTTACTAAGCTTTTTATTCTTCAAGCTGTTACAATATCTTTATGAAAAACATGCACACTTACTTTGTTAATATATAATTTATGATCTATAGAAAATACTTAACTTAATAGTCTTCAGGCCAAAATACAAACAAAACTGTAATAAAACTTTGATAATGGAAGGGGAGGTGGAAATACATGTTAAGTCCCAGTACCAACTGTCTATAAAAAAAACTGTATCTGGTATAACAAAATAACTATTTTTATGTGTCCAACATTATTTTTCCCCTTCAATTATTATTGTTATTAATGCTGGGAAATTATGTCACTTTCTTATTTGTTCCTGATGGCACAATGGTATTTAAGAATGAAAGGAAAAGTTCCTTAAGTGATAGCAAATTATTTCCAACCCAAAATTGCATCAACCAATCACCAGTCTGCTGTCCCTGAACATTGGTACAAAAATATTGTTTGTTTAATAAAATTTATGTAAAAAAATGTTCGATCATTTGTCGAGAACACCATCACCAATCTTCAGAACAATATTGACGAGTTCCATAGCATGTAAGTGATTTTAGAACAATAATTTGAAATAAACTAAACCAATTTTCCCTGCCGAACTTAAGTACAAAAACACAGTCTGTTTTAAAAATTATTATAAAAATATTATGCTCAATCGTTTGTGTGCAGTTTAAAATAAAGAGAAAGCAGATTAACTATTTACAGGAAGAATAAACCCTTCAATACCCATGAACCCTACTCAGGTTTATGAATTTTTAAAACATTTTATTATTCAACTACATCACTACCTACTTCCTAAAGGTTTAAAAATTCGGATAGTTTAATATCTATTATCATTGATAACAGATTTTTAATTTCATAAAAAAAACTTCCTTTGAACTGATATTTTAGTGCATCAGTTCATAATTTGCAAATATACAACTAAAACAGCCTCAAATGTATATTTGCACATGACATATTTTCTGTGCGAAAACATCAATTAATTCTAACAAACATCCACAACAAAAAAAAACCTATAACAGTGCATTACTATTAAATTGGTGAGTATTCTCATTTAATAATGAACAAAGGGTCATCCCAACATCTTTCTACGTATCTAAGCACCACAGACCTGATCCAGGAGATTGCAGATGATAGACAATCCCTCTATTGAGTTCTTATACATAGTAACTTTTCTACGAAAAAACATAATAAACCTATATGTATAGCCTACTTGCCACTATTTTGACAGCCCTGAAGGTATTATGCAACTGTGGAAACAGTCGACTTATCACTAAATAACTGTTAGTAGCTCAAATAACCCTATTATTTGCAACCAAAGTACTGTACTATGTTATTTTGAATAAAAAGTAAAATTTAGCTAGTGTACTGATTATCAATTTTTAAAGTGTTCATTTTTATGAAAATCATGAGACAACTTTATCATGTACATTTTTCAAGTTGTTTGATAAATATACCAAACAAAATATTGCGAAGGAAAAACTGAACTAATAGATAAAATAACTCGTTTACAGAAACTATAGACAAATAAACTCACTAGAATTTATTTTTCATAACCCTACATGGTTTATATGTATAGATATATAAACATATTACATGTACACAAATCAGCAAGAAATAATTACAAAATACTTATGTAGCAATGCAGCTTCAATGAAATGTTTCTCGCCTACGAAATTACTACTTTTTATATAAAGTCCTTCCTCGGAATTGCTGCCTGCCACAACAATCGGCGTTGTTCATGTTTGGGTGCACTGAACACGACACTTGTCAAATGAACGGTCGCAATTTGTTTTACAACCTGGAGCAAAAACGCGATTTGGCATTGTACAGCACGATGAATTATTAGAACTTGATTAAAAAAAATTAGAAGGTTCACATTACTTCAAAACTGCCTCCAATAACCTCTCCACCATCCCGCCCCAAACAGAAAAATCAACATTACTCAAAACTTGCACACTTCAATGTTCAGTTTTATGCGCATACATAACTTTTTTAATATAAATAATAAACGTCAAAAATATAAAACAACTACCCTTCTTGACAAACGAGTACTTCTGATTTATATAAAACAATTCCTATTGTCAACACGCTAAAACCGGACCACTGTCTTGTGGCGCCAGCGGCCGTTTCATGAACTAAATCAGTCAATAAGGGGGTCAAGTTGAATGCATGGCAAGATAGACAAGTGTCCAGACCTGTAGTGATCTGCCCTACCCCCCAAAAGATACGCCCATAGAGTATACAATAGTACCACTATGATTTGGCTAAACTTTGTTCGTGTGAACAACTATTTACACCCCTAATGAGCAAGAAAATGGATGCATAAATAATTTCGTAAGGGTTTTCAATAATTACAGAAACATGAATCCGTTGTCTCAGAGAGAGAGATATATATATATATATATTTATATACACACATATATATATACACATACATGCGAAAGGTTTACCACCCCTAAAAAGTACATATTATAACTTAACATTTAAAGTCGAATTAAAAAATTTATTCTGAAAACTAACCTGAACTTTTGACAGCTCCGATGCAGAAATGATCCTGTCGTCCTGTTCTGGCTGAAGTGGCAGATAGCTAAAGCCCAGCTTTGACACATCTTGCAGCTGCACAGTCTTTTCGCAAACGCGAACTCCAAACAAACTGCGAATGTGTTCCGCATTATCAAAAATTAATTGCACGTATTTACGTTTCACACTTACACATGGATGTTGCAACGATACATCCATGACTCGAGGAGGTTTACCTCCATTTCCTAGACTACATAGCGTTTTCTAAATGCTATTAACATTCACGCACTCCACTTGACACCCTGACCCTGGTTCGGCCATCTTGAATACGTACACAGTGCTGCGCTCTATCGAACAGATGTCAAAATCATGAACCACTCTGTACAGGTGTGTACATAAAATCACGATTCAAACTATCCCCCCCCCCCCCCCCAGGCTCTTAAAACCTAGAAAACAAATAAAAATCACCCGTATACGACTATGATGCACATTTTAATTGTTTTACTGTAACTGTGTATAAGTTTTTATTTTGGTATAAAACATTTTATACAGATATGATATAATGAGTACAAAACCTAACAGAGAAAAATGAAAACCATTAGAATGCAACATAGGCCTACAATTGAGAACTCTCATTTGATCTATTTTAATACATTATATGGTCCACAGATTTAGCCAATGACTATACACAATATTCTTTATTGATACTAAATAACTTAACTATTCTACAAAATCTTCTTTTTTCATTCAACATAAATTATTAAAATTAATTTTCCATAATTACTTTGGATATCATTCTCGAAAAAATATTAACCTGACTTACGGCACCATTTCAAAAAGAAAAATCATCCATACACTGTGGGAGCTACTTAAAGGTTATAACACTAGAGTAGCCTGCAACAAAAGAAAAACAGCTTTTCAGTAATAGAAGAATATCTTATTAGGTATTCGAAATAAGTGTCCAGACTTTAACAGATAATTACTTAGTGTCTGATCAATACATAAGCAGAGCCAGCAGATGCCAGGGCCTCAGGTGAGCCTTCTTGGGGCAGGTTATTGGTGTGAAAGAGGCAGTGATAAAAAAGAATAAGACAAGGCTATTTCCATATACTATACAGAACAGTGGCAACCCTATACTTTGCAAGGCCCTGGGCCTCTTACTTCTGTGATACATTAACATTTTCGAGACGGACCTTATTTGGGGGGCCTGTGGGTATGGCATAGCCCCCCTCAGAAAATTAAAAAAGAAAATTAATTCTTTAAAACATATTTTTTAAACAAACCTAGAACTTAATTTTTGATGATGATTTTGCTTAAGTATTTTGATATTCTTTCCTCAAAATTATTAATGGGCAAGTTTTATAAATACTAATGGTGTATTTTGGTGAAATCATGTAATTATATGAGGCAATAAAATCTTTGAAAGTTTTTCTAATACAATATGATGGAAACTAACTGAATTAAAATAAAAATTGAATTGAAACCAGAACTTTGAATTACGTAGTAGCCACCAAATAATAATTTTTTCCCCTATTAATGTCAATAATTTTCCACATAAAGTTAGACAAACAAGGAAAATGGGTGGCGTGGGGCCTTGCTAGGTGCTGGGCCTTGGGTTGCCCATCTAGCCTGGCGCTGGAGCCGCTCCTTTGGCTAGTATTTTTAAATTTTAGACAGCATACTATGGTGTAGAACTTAATAACTATATGTTTACACAATTCATAAAACAATTCATGGACAGATATAAAAGAGCAACAGCAGATGTGGCTTGCTTATTTTTTCAAACTATTCGAGTTTCAGTAATAATGGGTCCAGCTAGGGTCATCAGAGGCTTTAAATCTGGTTTCCAGAAGTATGTACTCAAAATTGAAGTTAATCCATAGGTATGCGAGGTTAAGGTACTAGTTAATTAAGCTACATGTAATATTTTAAGTTAGTAAATTGTTCATCCAGGACAACATGCACACATGAAATGATATTGGTAGCAGGCATGACTGTATACACATACACTATGTACCTACTTACATATATGCTCATGTGATATGTCAAAGCCTTGGATGGAACATCCCATGCATGTGGTAAGTGTAATGTCAATTTTATCATGTGTACTGAGTACACATGCTTTTTTTTATTAAGTAGGCATACAAATCACAAAACAAAATCAATACATTCATTTCTCCTAACCAAAAAGTCAAATATAAATAAAACCAAAAGGAGCAAAGCAATTTTTTAAGGTTTTAATATTCAAAACACAAAATTAAATCAGTAAATCTGTACATCCTAGCCACGCAAATTCAATGTTAGTTTGTATTCGTAAATTCGCTTAATTCGCTCACTGACGTAAACTTACGAAAATACTTCTGACACCGAGGTAAAAAAAAAAAAAATTATAGCGCTATCAATTAATTACTTGGTGTACTTGATGACATTGTCACTAAGGTAAACATCCAAAAACTTCTGTGAGCACATTATAAAAATCAACTAATTTAGCTCCATCTTATGACTTTTCTATGAACTGTACTAAGCCGAGTTGAATCGTAAAACTTTAAATTAAGATTATCTTTTTTTCCGTGTGCCGATTTTTATGAAATAAAGCCTAAATGTTGCTCCAAGCTAAGCTCAAGTTACCTGTGGAAACCCCATGAAAATTCGTCGAGTAGTTTTGGAGATACGTGTGTTCAAACAGACAACATGACAAAAGTTTTTAAAAATAGTCTTATTTGTATTCTGTTGTACTTCCAACATCACACTCAATAAGTTTTTGCCAAATATTTTCAATGCACAGACACACTGGTTCTACAGTTTTATTGAAGTATAGATGTTTGGTGTCATATATGTTCAAAGAATAAATATTCGCTTCCATTCTGAGCCAACTTTTTGTTCCAGTGTGTGCCTCTGTAAAACCACTATTTCACCCGGCCAATGCCACTGCATCACGCATAGTATCCATATCATCCCTTCTTTTAAAAGATAGCTTAGCCACAAAATGCCTCGTGAGAACATCTGTCTCATCACATCATCACTATTTGGCCGCATCCTGTACATTAGCTTACGTACATCATGAGTGTGTGCTGGAAGTGCTAAGAAACTACAGGTCTGCAAGTAATAGATACATTTTTCTATATTCGTGAATAATTTTACATTTCATACATTTCAAATCAAATAATTTTTTAAAACTATTTGTTAGCAATAGATACACCAAATGGAACTCATTCACAACAAAATTTAAATTAAATAAGTGCAACTTGTATGAAGCCAAGAAGATTGAGGAATTTTGATTTGTATTCTGCAACATGCTTTTCATAGGTAATAAATATTTTTTTTTTGTGATTATGATTAACAATTATTAGAACTAATCAATTTTTTTTTATGTGCAGAATATAATTAGTTTGACCAACAAAACAAGTTTTAAACTTAAAATATTTCTGAGTTAAGAATATGAATTACAAGTTTTTTTTTCCCTTGCATATTATACCATTCTTTTACGGTTTCATACATAGTTCTCTAGTTTTCATTTTATTATATTTTGCATCAATTTTCTTGGACTTCATAATGTGTGCGGAAAAAGAATGGTTACACTGTATGTTTAAAAATTCCAAAAAATATTCAATATTCACGAATAATTTGATAGTTGATTTGAATAAAAGGAATAATAGGATTCGAAGACACCTATAAGAAGCCAATAAAAACCGTACTATACTCCGTAGGCTATGCATTACTTCGTGCATAGGCGTACCCAGGAATTTTTTTCGGGGAGGGGGCGGGTTCTTCCAAATATTTTTTTGGGGGGGGGGGGAGGGGGGTGTTTGGGGAGGGGGCTTCTGATTTTTTTAAGAAAAACTCCATAAACACCAAAAAATAATTGTTTATAAACTTTTTTAAGCTTAAAAAACTTTTTACAGAAGAATTCTTTTATTTATTTTTGGCAAATTCAGTAATCACATTCTCCGTGTCGATGTGGATGTTGTAGTGGACATTCAGTAAGGCCAATCCATTCAGTCTGTCCTAAGATATGGTGTTCCGCAGATAGGATTTTAATCTTCTTAAGCAAGAAAATGTCCTCTCCGGAGTTGCCGTTGAGACGGGAAGGGAAACCTAGACTTTTCGAGGGGGGGGGGGGGGGGTTGAACCCCCAAAACACCCCCCCTGGGTACACCTATGACTTCGTGGTTACGGCAGGCAGCTCTGGTGACCAGGAGCTGGGAGATCTCTGCTCAACCACATGGCAACATCAGGACACCTTGCCTCCCTCGAGCTATTCGGTTAGCCAGCACAAGGTTGTAGTCCCAGACCATACCACAGCGAGTTGACTGCAGGTTACCAGACCAGACCAAGCTTGATTGTACACCATGATTGCTACCACCAATGGCGGCCCTAGAAATTGCAAGGCCTTACAGAGATACCTGGGGGTAATGGAATAACTCCTAGAGAAAATGGGGTTATAGAAAATTTTAAAATGAAACTTAAAAACAAAAGTTTCTAAACAAACCTGGAACTTAAATTTTCATACAGTTTGTACTCATACTTTTTTCATATTCTTTCCTAATGAATTATACTGGGTTGGATTTATAAATGCTAAAGATCATATCCCAGTGTAATTGCAACATCATATAAGGCAATAAAGTATTTTAATATTTTTTTACAGAACTTTGAAATACAAACTAGTAAAAATTTAATTTTTACTTTTTGCATCAATGTCCACATTTTCACAGTAAACTAGACCAACAAGGTAACTAAAAAAAGGAACATGGCAAATTCCAACACCGAACAGGAATTGAACCTCGGACCTTACACCTGCTGACCCAATGTCCTGAATACTTACCCAAAGAAAACTGGTGCAAGAGATTGAACACTGTAAAGTTTCAAATGATAAAAAGTTGCAAGAACAGTTCCTTTAACTGGAGCAAAATATATCATTACACTGCATAGGTGCGCTACTATTTAGTCACTGAGAATGTTCTGGAAAAAGCATTTATTAATACACTAACTTTTAACATACCTATGTTACTAAATAATGCAACATCTAACAGAAAATACAATAGCAGAAATTTTTCCAATAAACTTGATCCATAAATTATGTGCAGGAATCACAAATTCAACTAAAAATTCTTAAAAATTACATTTAAAGTTTTTAATCACAGTTTTTTTTCTCTCTATAACTCAGTTATGTTTCTTGTTTTCTTTTATGGTTATTTATAATAACATTGTCTCTTAATACATGTACCTATTTTGTTAGATCATTGCAAGAAAAATACGCCTGAAGCTGACACGATATAAACTTCTGTCTCTTAAAAAAACCTAAAAAAATTTTAATTTGTCATTGGGGTTATTCACACAGTTTATGACAGTAGTGCCTTAAAAAAAATCCCTTTTGGCACATTCTACATGATTGATACAACATTTTCTCATATGCCATTCATATATAAGGTAGTTATGAATTTCTTTTGACCTTAAAGCACTATTTTTCATTCCTTGCACTAATAAATAGTCGTATAAAAATTTGTTTTGGACCAAAGTTTAAAAAAATATTAAGATTGTTTGAAATATATTCAAACAAATTTTTTTAGAAAAGAAGTATTAATTTTATTGATTTCAACCTATGTGTTATACAGTAATTTCATCAGATATTTTTTCAACCAAAGGTCTTTGATAATCTTTAGAATTTTTACCATAAATTATAACAGATTTAATAGTATAAATACTACACAAGTTGTCTTTACGCCCTGATTTATTTTCACTCCTTGCAATAATGGTTGGTTACAAAAAATTTACATTTTAGACAAGTTTTAGATAACTATTAGATTACCAATAAATTATTATAGATTCAAACTAGTTACCTGATAAGGAAGTTAGGAATTATTTTTGACCTTTAACCCCTGTTTATTTCACACTTAGCAGCAATGTTTGGTTTTATCAAAAATTGTTTCAGACAAAAGTATTACTTAATATGTATTTATAATGTTTACAAACAGTTTGAACGGATTTGATAGTGTACTTATGAAGAGAGTTATTTTTTTTTCTTTCAACCACTGATTTTTTTTCACCCCTTTCAGTAAAGTTGCTCATATAAAAAAATTATTTCACACAAAAGTTGTAAATAATTTTTTAAGGTTTTATAATAAATTAAAACAGATTTAATAGTGTACATAGTACGGAAATTATTACTTTTTTAAATTCTACCCTGCTTGTTTCAACTCCTTGCAGCAATCAAAAATTGTATCTGATAAAAGTTTTAAATAAAAATTATAAGTTTTACAAACAATTTGAATGTATTCAATTGTTTGCCTACTAAGGGAGTTATGAGGTTTTTAGTCCTCCAACCCTTTTTTCAAGTTATGATTGGTGGTATCAAAAAATATATTTAGACCAAAAGTTTTTATTTTACTCCTGCGAATTATAATATGTTTGAACGGAAGCGATATTCGTCACATTATGGGAGTTACGGTGATTTTTTTCTGTTTTTCAAAAAAATATTTCCCATTTCAACCCCTTTGGTCGGTTTTTGCCCATTAACGAACTCAACCGAGATTTTCCATTACTACATTTTATGTATCAGTTTGGAAGTGTTTTGGGGTCTCTGAAACATGAAACAAAAAACTTTATAAAAAATTTTCTTGAAGTCGCACCATGGTAACGACTATAATATGTAGCCTTTATTCGAAATCTACCTAAAATGTGACCTCCAAATCAAAGTGATCTCCAAAATTCAAACCGACAGAGCATTCGTGAACTAAGATATGCCCTGAAACGAACGTAATTCCATCACGCAGCCACTTGGAACCCCTAGAGACTTATAACCCCTGGATCCGGAGGGAGGGGGACGACTTTTTTTAATCCAAGGGGGGCCCAGACCCCCCTTGGATTAAAAAAAAAAACACTTCTTGAGGGGGCCCGCTTGTGAAATCGTAACTGTGAAATGGGAATGATAAATGTTATCCTGCGACCCCTCTGGAAATGCTACAGATGATTAGCCCATACAACATTTACTGGCTCACTATAAAAAAACTCAGGTTACTATTATGTTTTGTCTAGAACACTTTCAGGATGTCCACACAAATCTGTAGAACAATTTCTTTGACTTTTCCATGACTTTCTTTTCATGACCAAAATTATAAATTAAAGACACCATTTTTTTTAAAAATAATTTACCTATTTTGCAATTTTCTGAAAGAAATGAAGATAATCCAGCCCTCTACTATTCCTACCAGTCCTTGAATATGCCATTTTATAGTATATATGACTATGCACCATCTGGAAAAAAAAAGTTCAAATTCTAGTTGATGGCATACTGGAGCATGACATTTTCCCCTCAAATTACTATTATTGAGAAATAATTTCCATTACTTTTTCAGGTTTAAAGTAAATTCTCTGACTTTCCCTGAGTAATTTAAACTTACCTGACTTTCCCGCATGTGGACACCCTGATCTTTTTTAAACTCATCAGACAAATGAAATTGATTTCATAGAACAGTAAAACATTTATTGAAGATTAGACAACCTTTTCCACTAATCCTTATTTCGTACAAAATACAAATATAGCTTTGTTAAACTCTAAATAATAAAACAACAATATATAATCAAAAAAAACCATATCCACAAATATAGTAACATAATAATATAACAAATAAGAGAGTAAAACTTAATTAGCAAAATCTGTTTTTTCATTATCATAACGGTAGTTAAAGCTTATAAAACAACCTTTAGAAAAAACTTTTTAGTCAGTCAAAAAGAAATGACACAAATTTTAACATAGTTTAAAAAATATTATTTACAAATTGTCATCATTATCGGAAACCTTATATTTTTTTAAATCAGAAAAAAGCAATTTTCAAAATAACACACTCTAATATAATAAATATATAAATAAAAAAAATACATGACTAAGTGTATTTACACAAACTTTACATGCAAAATTGCACATATTTTTAACAATCCTCTGTTGAATACAGGATCAGGAAAATGATGAATAAAAACAAAAAACAACCAATTATTAAAGTTTCCATGATAAAAAAAATTAACTCTGCACCAGTTATTAAGTCCAGTAAAATCAATGTAATTCAAAACATGAAACAGCACGTTACAATAGAAAATAATACTGCACTTCAATTGAGATCTCAATTCTTAAATATAACATTTTTAACAATTGCCTGTGTGATTATAAAAAGGGTATTGCAAAAAAATAATTTTAAGTTAAAATGGCCATGTTTCATTAGTTCCAAAACAACAGTTAGGTGGCATTAGTACTCACTGTAGAATTTCCTTCCTAAAAATAATAACTGGAGATGACAATACATAAAATTGAAGGAAAAAAGAACCATGTTTGAATTAACATGTAAATTAAATTATGTCATATTTTCATATTAACATAAGTTTTATGCTGGAAATAATTTTCCAACTCAAATCACCATCCAAACAGCTTTATCTGGAAAAACAGTTTTGAAACAAATGAAACAATTATCCAATAAAAATAGAAAAATAGTGCTTAATATAATTTTCTTTTTGAACCATTATACATCTTGTCAATTACTTTCACAACATTGGTTGACAAATGATTTAACAATTTTGTAAGCCACAGAATAAACAACACTTTACTGACACATTTTTGCAAGCAAGCTCAAATATAGGATGGCTACCTCAAACCAAGGTGACCCTAAAGGTGAGTTCAAGGATAAGGCGTTATTAAACCTAAGACATAAGGAAACCTTGAATTTAAGGCTAAACAAAAGGTTGACGTCAGTCGTCGTGCCCTCCTAGACGTAGAGGCCGTACCTGTCCACCAACGTGGGCTTAAGGGAGGTATTTTCCCCATTAGTGCAACCTAAGTGAAGTGCAGTGTCTACGATCAGGGACGCACCCGCGTGCGCCCTGGCACGTCCGCAGACGACCATGTGTTTTGTAAATAATCTATACTTTCTTATAATTATTGTGTCATTATGTTTCTGTTGTAAATAATCACTAGCGTCGACGTTTTGTATAATTTGTAACATTGCTTAATTCTGAATAACTTGTGTTTACATTTTGTATGATTACCTATAATGTCGTCTAAACTCTTAAATAATTTTGTATTTATTTTCAAGTGCTGTGTTAGTAATATTTAAACCCCAACTTGGCCCGCCGTGAGCCGCGTCTCTCCCATGCCAGCCTATTTCCCCTTCCCCTCCTCCGCGGCCCGCGCGTACCGGCGCACGGCCGGGCGGGGGAGGCAGTGGCCAGCCAGACTCCGAGCCGAGCAGACGTGCTCCCGCTCGCTCCGCTCGAGGCGCGCTCAGTACGGTATAAATTCTCGCAATCAGCAAGTTCGTCATGGGACTGTCTCCGCAGTCGTGTTCGGCCGCGTACGAGTTATTTTGTACTGTTGAATCCTCGCAATTAGCAAGTTCGTCACGGGACTGTCTCCGTAGTCGTATCGGACCGCGTATGAGTTACTTTGTATGTCTGAACTCTAGTAACCAGCACGTTTCGTCAAGGGACTGCCTCCTCAGTCATATCAAGTCGCGTATAAGTTGCAACCGGTGTATTTCCAGGAGTCCGGGTCGCGGCGAGGGAGAACGTTCGTCCTGCAACGTGTCGGCCAGGCTGCGATAGGGCTCCTACGGAATAAATTAGCTCGTGAAAACGGACAGCAACGTCTTCTCCTTTCAACACGCATCTCAACCTCTAACCTCTACAAGTTTCCCTACCGGTCCCACGTTTCCCGGTCCCGGCCACGTTGGCCTGAACTCCACCATCTCTCCGACTGGAGCTACGCAGACAAATCAGGGCGAGTTTCAGGACCACTCGCAACATGGACTTAGGGACCGCAGGGCGAGGGACGTCATGTGGCGCCCAACTAGTGTGGCCAGAAGATAAACGCACGTAAACGTACGTAAACAGGACGGGCCGAGTCTCGCGCGAAAGGCGCGGACGGAAGCAGGTGCCGCAGCGCGGCGAGAGATAACGTGACGTGGGAGCGACTTTAACGCAAGACGGCGACGCAGCGGGATCACCGGCGCAAGATAACGCGACAGAAAGACGTGGACTGTATTACTGGGGCAGATAGATTACATCCCGGATTAGTAGTGCCGGCGTGAAGGATGGCGGGGAAAAAGAGAGAACAGGATACAGACAATCTGATCAGCTTCGAGACAGAGATGGGCGAAGGGGAAAACTCTGGGAAAAGTGACGTTAAAAACGTAGTGTGTGGAATGAGTGGCGCAGCAGGGAGCGCAGACGACATGGACAGCACAGACAACAGCGGAAAGCGGGAACAGAGTGACGGGCCCGCAGACTTTGAGGGGTCGGTCGTGCAATAAGTGAATTCGCCGTTCGTATTGCCAGTGTTCGCGGGGAGTGACAATGAGGACCTGCGGGAGTTTCTGCGGGAGTGCGAGCACCTTCTGAAGTTGTACGAAGTGCGACGGGCAGAGTGGGCGTCGCGAGTGACCGGGCAGCTCCGCGGGGATGCGGGGAACTGGTGGTCAACAGCCGGGAGTTTCGACACTGATTGGGGAAACTTTGTACGTCAAGTCGAGGCTAGATTCGACAACGATCAGGCACGTACGATGTGTCTGAGGACTTTCTATTGCCGGACTCAGGACGAGGACAAGAGCGCGGAACAGTTTATCTACGAAAAGCTGCGCCTGTTCAGACGGATGGGAGCAGGTGGGGACATAAGTGCGGCGTTACCGACCATCGTCGAACAGCTGTTATCGGAGTTTCGCCCCTTCATCAGGACAGCCGCCGGACGAGGGACGGAGGAGTTCGTGGCCCTCGCTCGCATAATTGAGCACAACCTGTTGCAGTGGAGAACGGAACCCAGGGACGCGCGGGCTTCCCAGGTCCGCTCAGGGTCAAGGGGGGTGACTCTCATGGAAGTCACGGACAATGACATGGCAGTGGTAAGGTTCACTGACGGCGCGGGACCTCGGAAGGCGATTGATCGAGGCGGCGTCAGGGGAGGTCCAGTGCGGTTTGCAGCAGAAGGGGGACGTCACGGAAGAACGGAAACCAGGCCGACAGGGACGCAGGAAGGAGTCAAGGACGAGCGCCCGCCGCGGTGCCGGTTTTGCCCGGAGGCATACCACTGGCATCGCCTGAGCCCCACCAGAGCTGCGTGGGAAGAAGCGCGTGAAGGCGGCACATTGCAGACGGGAAACGCGGGGACGGGGGCGGAGGGACAACTGGGAGCCGCTCCCCGATCCGCCAACCACCGGCAGACCCAGTAACCAGGAGGTCTCGTCAATCACCGCCCGCACCGAGAACACAGACATCACATTCGCCGTCGGGGGATGGCGGGGAACGAATACGCTACCAGCCAGCTGTTTCCGTGCCGGAGCGACCACAGAAACAACAGAGTGTCACCACGACTACGGAGGCCTCGACAGAGGTGGGCGACCAGAGCATCGGCGCGTCGGCTCCAGGGCGGGCCGGCGACATCTCCGCGAGTTCCCCATGCCCGGACGGCCCGGAGGCCGGGGGCGGTGGGGAACAGACAACTGCCCAGCTAGGGCGGGTCAGCCCCGAGGAGCAGGAGCTGCTGCGGGTGCACGTCCGCGCTAACGGACGGGAGATGCTGGCCCTGGTGGACATCGCAGCCCACCTGGTGACGGCGGAGGCGGTGACCCCGAGGAAGGAGCTGGTGCAGCTGGCCACCAGAGACGCCATGTCCGCAGCAGGGGGCACCACTCAGTTAACATTAAGCATCGTTGGTCACGTTAGCCACATCGAGGCCTGGGTGGTCCCCGAGCTCCGCGAGGGGCTGATCCTGGGAGTACCATGGCTGTACGAGGTCGACGCAACTGTGGAGGTACAAGCTGGGCGGATGCACTTCGGCACCAGGGGACGGCGTGCACCAGGCTCCTCCCAGTCCTCCTCGGTCAGTCATCCGCCTGGAGGACCTTCAGCACAGAGTCCCAGCAGAGCACGTCGACGCCATCAACAGTGTCCTCGCCTCCCAATCACAGGTATTTGCGGCCGCGGACCGGCTAAGACGTACGACTGTGACAGAACACCGGATACCTATGGTACTGCACCGCCCTCCCTTCGAGAAGGTATACGGGTTCGGGCTCCGAGAGCGTGAGGTCATTCAGACACAGATTGGAGAAATGCTACGTGACGGGGTGGTAGAGCCCAGCACCTTCCCCCTACAACTCGAGGGTGGTGCTGGCCACCAAGAAGGACGGAAGTTTACGCTTTTGCGTGAACTTCAAAGCAGTGAACAAACTGATGATTCCCACCCCACCCCCAAAAATCAACATCACGGACGCACTAGCCGGACTAGGGGACGCAAACATTTTCACGACTCTTGACTTGAAGTCAGGCTACTGGCAGGTGCCAGTATGCCCTGAAGACCACCCGAAAATGGCGTTTACAGCACCAGACGGCCGGCGATGTCAGTTCTGCGCCATGCCTTTTGGTCTCATGGACGCCCCTGCCATGTTCCAGGCCCTGATGGTAAGTGTTCTGGACGGGTACATTGGTGAATTCGCCAGTGCCTATCTGGACGACGTCATAATTTGGTCCAGGACGTGGGAGAAACATGCGCACCACTTGGCACTGGTGCTGGAACGTATGGCCAGACACGGACTGACTTGTACCCCAAGGAAATGTCACATTGGGGCGACTGAGATCGAATTCCTGGGGCACATAGTGACGGCGGAGGGGTGCCGTCCCCGACCCCCGACCCGAGCAGTTGGAGCTGATCGAGGGGAAGGGGGCACCGAGGACCAGGAAGCAGCTCCAGAAGCTGCTGGGGCTGCTCAACTGGCTGCGGTCCTTTGTCCCCGACTTCGCCACGATCACGGCCCCAATGACAGACCTACTGTCGGCAAAGACTAAGTTCCGGTGGACCCCTGCCGCGGACGAGGCCTTGCGGCAGGTTAAGTACCGGTTCAGGAACTGTCACACGCTCTCACGTCTGGTTCCCAGCCGCCCCATGTTCATCCAGACAGATGCGAGTCAGGAGGGGATGGGTGCGGTGCTGTACCAAGTGGATGACAACGGAGTGAGGCGTGTGATCGAGTACGCCAGCGCAAAGTTTGGACAGGCTGAACGGAGGTATCACTTGAATGAGCAGGAGTGTCTTGCAGTGGTCTGGGCCCTGCAGCGCTACCGTCACCACGTCAAGGGGCGCTCATTCACGCTGAGAACCGACAGCCAGTTGCCTCCGCTGGCGAGACTCCGCTCAGGGCCGGAAATCTAAGTTCACTGGGTGGGCCATGCTGATTCAGGAATTCTCGTTGACGGTTGAACACGTTCCTGGACGAGAGAATCAGCTGGCCGACGAGCTGTCCCAAAATCCTGATCCTGGGAGCGAGTTCTGTGACGACCAGGGCTGGGAGGAGGTGCTCCTCCCTGAGCGTGAACACGGGGTCGAGGACTCGGTGCCGTGGCCGTGAGCGTTGTATGTGCTGTCCAGCTCCACTGCCCCTGCGCCCGACGCGCGACCAGAAACTATGACCGAACTGCTTTCGTGGGTCCACGCTGCGCAGCTCCAGGACCCTGATACCCAGACTCGACTGACGGAGTGCAGGGGAGGGGTGGTACCGGGCTGCTGGAGTCTGAACGGGGTGCTCCAGACCAGGGAGGCTCAAAGGACGAGCAGGTGGCAGACCCACGTGCCGCCCGAGGCTAGGCGCTGGGTCATGGGCTACCTGCATGACCACCCCCTGGCGGGACACCCAGGTGCGGAGCAGACGCTGCGTGAGGTCAGATGGACGTTCCACTGGCCTGGTGACGCGGCAGAGGTACGATGCTACGTGCGGGCCTGCTAGCGTTGCCAGGAGCGGAAGTCCAGACGACCCGACGGTAAGGAGCAACAGGTCCCGTGACGGCCCCGGGATCCCTTCCACACTGTGGCGGTGGATATCATGAGGCCATATCCTCGCAACTCCCGCGGCCGGCGCTTCATCGTGGTGGTCACGGACGTCTTCACCCGCTGGGCGGAGGCGTTCGCAGTGCCAAACGTGAAGGCCAGCACAGTGATTGCTCTGCTTGAGCATGAGTTCTGCCCGCGATATGGGTACCCCGCGGTCCTCCTGACGGACAACGGGGTGCAGTTCACGGGGAGACACTGGCGAATGTCCTGCGCGGGTTGGGGGGTGGAGCACCACACGACGCTCACCTACCATCCACGCGCGAATCCGACCGAAAGGCGGAATCAGGACATTAAGACTCAGCTGCGCATCCCGTTGGACGAGGACCACGCCAAGTGGGACCTGCACCTGCCGACGCTGTTGTATTGCCTGCGCCGTCGGACAAATGTTGTCACGGGCCACTCCCCCGCCGAACTGGAACAGGGCCGGAATCTCGCCGACTCACACGAAATGACCGCAGACAATCTATGGGAAGACGCCCGACGACGCCAGAAACGTTACCTGGCCTGACGTACGCCTCAGACACACCAGCCCCCAGGGCAACTAGAAACCTGGCCAGCAGGTTTTTGTCAGGTGTCACCAATTGTCGTCTGGCGAAAGGGGCTTCTGTTCCTGCCTGGCCCCCAAGTGGACAGGCCTGCAGGAGGTGATTGACAGACAGGGGACCACGACGTACCTCGTCCGTCGCGCTGACGGACGCACGACAAAGGTGCACAGGGACATTATCAGATTGGCGGACGGGACGAGCGGCGACGGAAACATCGACCCACGAGACGGGATGCACGGACATGACACCACGAGGGGGCCGACTCCGTCTCCCTTATGGGGAAGTCAGGAGGGGGGCGACTGCTCCCAACTGGCGACTGGGGGCGGGGCAAGGACACCCGACAGGACGGACGGAAGGGGCCCACGAGGCGCAAGCATGATTGAGCTGGAGCGCTTTGTGGACCGGGTACTTCTGGCCGACGACGACGACGACAACGTCGACGGCGGGCCATTCATTGAGGACGTGACCAATGACGACACCATCCTGGGTGATCTGGTCAACCTCAGTGACCCCGTGGTGACTCTACCGGAGCCTGACCAGGGACGTAAACAGAGACACGTCCACCCCTGGGAACGGCGGGTGAAAAGTACGGACGTTGACGGAGACACGACTGACGGGGTGACGGTCCGGCTCCTCAGCGGGGAGAGTGACGTCGACAGGGCCCAGCAGGTGGTCCTGGACTTACCTTCCGAGAAGCCGATGACAACCACTCACGTGGGGAACGGGCCGGGGGTGCGCCGGTCCACGCGTGAGACGACTGCCCCTCGCTACCTCAGGGACTACTAGTGGGGGGGACAGTACAAGCCCCGGGACGTACGACAGACGGACGCCGGGGGTCTGCGCTGCAGCATTATGCAGCTCCTGCCCCGGTTCGCCCGACCTATAATGAATGACTGCGGCGACCAGACACGTAGCTGGACGTGACCGCGGCTACCGGTCTAGGCCAACGTCGGTGGCCAGGACGGCCTCGGGAGAGGGGGAGGCATATGACGACAGACGTCGTGCCCTCCTAGACGTAGAGGCCGTACCTGTCCACCAACGTGGGCCTAAGGGAAGTATTTTCCCCCCATTAGTGCAACCTAAGTGAAGTGCAGTGTCTACGATCAGGGACGCACCCGCGTGCGCCCTGGAACGTCCACAGACGACCATGTGTTTTGAAAATAATGTATAATTTCTTATAATTATTGTGTCATTATGTTTCTGTTGTAAATAATCACTAGCGTCGACGTCTTGTATAATTTGTAACATTGCTTAATTCTGAATAACTTGTGTTTACATTTTGTATGATTACCTATAATGTCGTCTTAACTCTTAAATAATTTTGTATTTATTTGAAGTGCTGTGTTAGTAATATGTAAACCGCAACTTGGCCCGTCGCATTAGTAGGAGTTTTTTTCGTGGGTGATCGAAACATACTCGGATGAGTTAGATCGTGATTAGAAGTACACGGATCATTTAGGGTTGAGGGGAACCCCAAGAAGTCAGACTGATTAAGTAGCGAATTATTAATACTGATTTTATCACAAAACAACAGATATACACGGAGCGCGATCGCACACACACGACCGTCCGCTTTGAACACACGGCGGCTATTGCGACCATTCTGTTTATAAGTCCGTTTTTCCGGGAACCGTGAGGGGTCGCATCAGCGGGATTCTACGTATTTGCTGATCACTTATACTCACGTAAGGTTAAAGTATCATTTAACCCAAAAAATTCCATTGACAAACACCTAAATTCGGCTAAGCATGTGGCATCGGCAGCAGAAAAAAAAAAGAAAATTTGTAGTTGCAAACATCTATAGCAGCGTGTCTGTTTTGTGTAACTGTTTTGGATTTAATTGGCTTTTATTATGCATATTAGTCTATTCCTAGTATACATGGATTGTTTATTAAATATGTAAACTAGGTATTTAATTCAATAACTGCACAATTTAGTCAACATTTAAAATACTGGTAAAATTTCCATTGCATAACGAAAATACCGACTTTAAACCACCGCTTTTCTAATTTGAAAGTACCACTTTTTGCATACTGAAAACACTGAAATTTTCCAGGCCCTACCCATGCCTAATTTTTGTTCAATTGTTTGCCTTTAAAATTGTAAACTACACAAAATATTTATTACAGTGTTTGTCCGCATACTGAATTGTGTCTGCATATCAAATGTATTATTAACCATATTTGATAGCTGATGATGTAGGTGGTAGGTACCTACCTAAAATTATGAGGGTTTGGAATAGCATGGTCATACGTAATTCATTCTTCTGAAACAGATGGTGCATCTAAGACGTAACATAGCATGCATAATAGTTTTGTTAGTATTTTGCTAATCTTCTGATACAAAAATTTTTTTTAGATATTTTTCTCTGTAATAAGTTTTTTCTTACATATTTGTGTACGAAATGTATCAAACCAATTTAATAAGTTTGCTATCTGTGCCAGATATGAGACGGTTAGCATTTGAGTTACTGTTTTGAGAAAGTCACAGTGACTGAAATTTTGAGAACCTTCACATCCACAATGAAACCAGAAATTAGTTTACAAATCTCATTCCATAATTAAAAAGGGCCCATGCAGAATGGTAATAAATCTGTCCTAGAATATTGCAACTGAAATATTTTATGTCTCTGCAACTAGTGATGGGTAGTGGAAAGTTTCCAGTCGGAAATTTCCTGCCGAAAACTTTCAAAAATGGAAAATTTACAGACCTCATGGAAACTTTGAAAAAAAGTGGAAACATTGGGAAACATTGAATTTTTTTTAGCTGTAACAGTTGAGTGCTGTTGAGTATATATGCAAAGTTTCATCCGATATGGAACACATTGAATAAGGTATAGTTTTAACACTTTGGGTGCTGCCGACGTAATATTACGACGTCCGCATTCTTCGGAAACTTTTCTAAATGCCTTTGTATACTGTTGATATTTTTACCAATGAATGTTTATTAATAAATATTATAGTTTTTTGCTATTTAGTATCTGAATGTGCGCCTCGTAGTTTTATTCTATCGGTAAATGTAAGTTGGTTTCCTCAGTTCCACTTCAATGTCTAGATGGCACTACTGTTCTTCATATTTGGTTAGTCTTTCACTCCCTAGTGTGAGCTAGTTATTGAATCCCTAGCAGTACATATTTTAGCCACTAGATAGTAGCACTGTGTAGGATTGACAGGCAGGCAAATGGTAAATATAATGCTTTTTATTCTGACGTTCGCACGGCTGTTTCCTTCGTTTGCGCGGTAATTTTGGTTCGTTCACACTGCAGTTCCGCTCGTTCTCGTGGCGGAATGCAGCAAGATACCGTTTTTGAATGGAGTGAAAGTGATAGTGATGATAATGTGGAGAACAGTGAAGATGATCCTGATTATTATCAAGCCAGTGAATCGTCTTGTGATTCTGGTAAGTAATAAATGTGGCAATTTTATTTTAGACTAGAAAATATTTCTGTTTATTTATTTATGTTATATAAACCACAACAATATAAGTAATGAGTAAATATAAAAGTTACATTTTATTATTTTATTTATATATTTGTAGTATTTTATATTTTTTTCTCTCAGATTCTTCTGTTGAAAGTAGTGTTGCAGAAGTAAATCAAGCTTCTTCAGCTTCCTGCAATGATGTTCGGAAGAAACGAGGAAGGGGTCGATCCAGAGAAACTGGACAGCAACATATGAGAAGTGAAAATACTGAAGATGGATGGAGTGATCGAGATCAGATACCGAATATAAATGTTTTTACTGGACATTCTGGTATGACTGAAGAACCAGAACTGGATGCCAATAGTTCGTTGCCCGATTTCTTTTATTATTTTATTGACAAAGATTTCATAAATCACATGAAAGAACAAACTAATTTGTATGCTCGGCAGGTGATACAAAAGAAGAGGGCATTGAATCAAATCTCTCCACATAGTAGATTGCGAAATTGGACAACTGTAACACAAAATGATGTGCGGAAATTTCTTGCAGTGATTCTTCACATGAGCATCAGTGAACGACCATCAATTACAGATCACTGGAGCACAGATCCTGTTATATCATGCAATTTTTGCCCAAACTTGTTTAGCAGGGACCGATTTATTTCCATTTTGTCACATTTCCACCTGAATGACAACAGAAATGCGAAGAAAAAAGGAGAAGCAGGTTTTGATCCACTCTTCAAAGTCAGGCCAATGTTTGAAACCTTTCGCCATAAATTCAGAGACGGATATCAGCCAGCAGAAGATGTGACTATTGATGAAGGCATGTGTGCTTTTGGGGGAAGGCTAAGTTTCAAACAGTATATGCCCCAGAAACCGAACCGTTATGGCATAAAAATATACATGTTGTCTGAATCTGATTCAGGTTATATCTGGAATTTTGATGTGTTTTGTGGACAAGAGAATATTGTCACAAATGTTGTGCTGCGATTACTTGATAGCTTAGCTGGGAAAGGACATACACTGTTTACTGACAGATATTACACTAGCCCAACTCTCGCCACAGAATTGGAGAATATTCAAACAGCTTTAGTTGGGACGGTGCAAAAAAACAGAAGAGGAATGCCAAAAGTTCTTCGCAACCCAAAACTTCAACGTGGAGAGCAAATTTACCGCCGTAAGGGCAATATTTTAGCTTTATGTTGGAAGGATAAACGTGAGGTGTACATGATCAGTACTCGACATACAGCAGAAATGGTGACATTTACAAACAAACGAGGTCATGAAGTTACCAAGCCAGCAGCTGTAGTAAACTACAACAAAAAAAAATGTGGTGTAGACTTGTCAGACCAGAGAATGTCATACGGTGTGTTTGAGCACAGAACAGTAAAATGGTGGCGCAAGCTGGCTTTCCATATGATACTGATGTGTGTATCAAATGCGTGCATCTTGTACAATCAAGTAGCAAGTGACCATTCTCCTGTCTCACTGACTGAGTTTTTGAAGAAAGTCTGCAGTGACTTAGCAGTTGCAGTGGAAGAACCATCTAATCCTGGAGCAAGTGGGACTCAGCTTTCCCGTCTTTCAGGAAAACACTTTCTAGAAAGGATTCCCATTGCTCCAGGGAAAAAGAAAGCCCAAAGAAGATGTAAAGTTTGTGCAGAAAAAGGCATGAAAGATACTGGAAAAGCAAGAAGGAAGGATACCTCATACCAGTGCAGTGTCTGCAATTTTGCTTTTTGTGTAACACCATGTTTCGAGGTTTTCCATTCAAAGAAAAACTACCTAACATAATTGTATGTTTTTTTTTAATTTATTCACTTGTGTATAGTAAAATTACTAGTTTGGAGATCAAATTCATCAATAAAATCACTATAAATTATGCAGTAAGAATTTTTCAAAAAAACTTAACTTTTACTTACATGATTTTTGGGTTTCAAAAAATAAAAAATAAATCTATAATCATTCAAACTTAATTCTGAGTATGTTTAATTAACATTTATATGAATTGTTTGAAATATTTTTTGCTTTTGTTCAAATTAAATTATGTATTTGAAATCAAAGTGTAATTTTCAAATTTTTATTTTCATAAAAAACATAATATTTTGAGCTAAGGTTTTAAAATGTTAAAATATGTCTAATATATATATATAAATTGTACATTAAAATAAAACTTAAGTGTTAAAATATATTACAAAGTTGGTATTTTTATTTTACATTAGTGTTAAATATTTTTTTCGTGTTGTTAAAAACCGCTTAAAATGGCCAGCATTGGTGAAAGGGCAAGTATTTAAACAGATAGCACCAAAAGTGTTAACAGAGTTAGCTCAGTACCGAAGTAGAGAAGGTATGTGGGCCAAAGAATTTCTTTGGATGGCGCTTGAAAAAGGTAAAATTGAACCCTGTACTTGGTGGAAAGGTCTGTGTGGTCATACACAGCTGTCAAAAGTAGCAAACAGAATCTTAGGTATGCCAGTAACCTCTGCTGCTACAGAGAGGTCTTTCAGTACACATTGTAGTATACATACAAAACTAAGAAACCGCTTGACCACTGAAAGAGCAGGTAAAATATCATTCATTGCCCACAACTGGAAATTGTGTCACCACATCCTGGAGGACATTGAAAAATTGGAAAGGAAAGATTCTATTACTGTCATTGTGGAAGACAAATGTGAGAAAGTATAGCAGAAGAAAAAACTACCACAGTGTGTTTTAAAAGAAGACAGTGCATCTTGTTCTAACAATGAAACAGAAGAGGAAGAAAACAGTGATTTCAGTTATGAGGACAATGATGATTTCATTGGTTTCTAAGACCCAATATGACTTAAATAAGGACATGTTTGTTTCCAATTCAGTTAAAACTGTAACATATGTATGATTTCTTATTATGAATGCAACTAATTGTTGATCAATATTTTTTTTAGTGTTCTATTTGTTACAGCTTATTTGTCTTTATTTCCAATCAGTTGATAAATTGTAATAATATAGTGTTAATATTTTCAAATCTATGTAGTCAAATATTTTAACTGTTATTGACCAGGTAATTGTTTTTTCAGAAGGAATCATTTCTTTTAAATCTGCAGTTAAGTATTCTTTACCTTAATTTTTCTTCCACTACATTAGCTGTTTGTAATGTTGAAAGCAGCTGATTAAATAATTTTCAGATTTAAAAACTGATTAGGCCTACTTGCAATGAATTTGTGAACTGTATTTTTAAAAAGAATAATTCCACCTAAATGTTGAAATTAATTTAGAACAGCACCCACAGTAAATTCTACATCGCTAACGAAAGATATTTTAATGTCCTCTTAATACTGCAACTATGAATATTGTATTTTACAATATTAAAATTTCATACAGTAGAGACAGTCACATGTCTAATTCTCTGAAATGGTTATTTATAAACCAACATCAAATTTTCCTAAAATTTCCTATGTTTTTCGGTTTTTGGAAAGTTTCCATGAAAATTTCCAGGAAAATTTCAGATAGATAAAATTTTGGACATTTACCCATCCCTATCTGCAACTGACCCTACTTAGTATATTTGCACACAATAATGTAACACTATACTTCATCGCTAGACAAGGAACATTAAAAATTACTTTCTTCTTTTCTGCTGGCCAACATTTACAACCACATTTGTATTCCTGCCAATATATATGAACATTTCCAAGTTACATAATACTGTTATTACAACACAAATATTTATCTGTAAAATTTAACAATAAAAAAAAAAAAACATAATATTTGTATCAAGATTACAGGTGGGAATTATTTCCTTACCTTTTAGGTGGCAATAAAACATATTTTTTAAGCTTAGTTTTTAAATTTCACACATTTAGTAACACGCAAATAATTATTTTATAAACAAATTTAAATGAAATTTTATTACTACTTTTAACAATAATGTTTCACTTTCTTTATCTTCATATCTTCAAAAAATGAGTTAATCAGAGATGATGATGACTATTGAGAACAGATAATGTTTTACATTTATACCTTTCTTAACATTTAAATGGAGGCACCCAACCCCCGAATGATTTCTCGAGCTCCTTAGCTACTGCAAAGCACAGATGATCCTGGTGCATTCCAGCCACAACCTGGAAAAACAACACTTTTCAAAATATTTCATAATAATAATAATAATAATAATAATAATAATAATAATAATAATAATAATAATAATAATATGAACATTTTATAATTCACTTTTGACAGTAATCTTTGCTAGCAAATTCACAATATTTTAATCATTAACAGCTCATTTTACACTTTTTTTTTTCTTTCCCAGTTGACAGCACATCAGTAAGATGAGTTTTGTGTTCAGGATAGCCAATCATATCTGTAATAAAATTTTCCTGGTATTTCTCAGATTTTCCATAGCCATAATTAAAAATTTCAGTGACTATTGTTTTTAAAATGAATATACATATTTGCCAATTTTATGAAAGAAACAAGGATTTTACAGCCTCCACCATCATCACAGATGGCCTAGTTCAAACATAACCTTGGCATTTGCCATTTATTATGTGTATGACTATTAAATTATACACATCCAGGAAAAAAAAAACTTTCACAGTCCTGAGTGATGGCAGAATGGAGCATGACCTTTTCCCCTTAAATTACTATCACTGGGGAATTCCCATGTCTTTTTCAGGGTTTCAAGTAAATTCTCTGACTTTCCCTGAACCAATTTTACTTCCTTGTGTAAGGTGTACCATCTCGTGGCCCACGCTACCTAAGTAAAGTATATAAATATCTATATATTTACATGTATATTTTTATTTTTTTTGAATTGTTAATCATAATGTGTTAAATCAATAAATTGATGCATTTGTGAAGTATAGTTGCCTGAAGAACATATGACGCATCAAGCAAGCAAATAAATGCCTAGATATCGGAATTTTGATCCCGCAGAAGAAAAGCATAAATATTTGAAGTTGGTGTACCTTGTAAAATAATTGTAATTTGTTTAAAGTGACAAGTAATGAAAAAGATCGGTTAGCTTTGAAAGTTTAACATATTTTTTTTGCCATAATTAATCTGTTTTCAACATAACTTTTGAACACTTTGTAGTCTTTATTTAACGTGCTTTTAAATAATTTGCCATCGTCACTGGTAATGAAGGAGCAGAGTTTAGGTAATTTATAAATTTAACGTAAGTTAGATTAAAGGTAAAATATAGGTTGTCGGGTATCTATTTAAAGCTTATCTATTTTGGAACATTTTTGTTCTCTTAGTAAATTTCTGTAACTTCCGCGGTTTTAGACATATTTAATGTGGAATTTCTTTTTGAATTTAAGCAATCTGGGACGAAGGTTCTAGTAGTCGCGACAGGCAGGCACCGGTGCATCCGGTCAGCGTTTCTTAGAATTGTGTGGCGACGCGGCTTGTATAACTGTTTCGGCGTGCTCGTCGCTGGTTGGCTGTGGAGGTTTGCGAGAAGGGGGAAGAGAGAATTTTGTTTGTTAGTATGACTCCGCGACTGAGCCTCGAGGGGAGGCTTTTTGAAAAGAGGATTTTTTTTAATAAGAGGAGCAGGTGATTGGTGGCAATCACCGTCCGATATGGCAGAGTGATTTAGGTATAATTTACTACTCAGTGCGCCTAGCATAATCGTGTATTTAAAGGAGAATTTTGCGAAGGGTTCAAAAGTAGTGCGTTTGGCTTGGTGCGCGAGGGTGGAAGTTGGGTAGAAAATGGAGGATGGCGAAAGAGACTGGCACGGATTCGACGAGGTCTTTTCTTTGTTTTTTTGTTAACCGTGGCTCGTAATATCGGAACGCCCTCTAACGGAGTATCATCTGAAGTTGGCGGTAGAGATATTTATTTCAGTTTCGCGTGATGTAAAACAGAAACAATCAAAGCTGACTGATCGAGCGTGGTGCCTATTTGAGAGTGAAAGCTTCCTGAATAAAATAAAATAATGCCAGTAACAACATTATTTTATTTAAATATCTAGTTCCTTTTATTTATTTTCCGCGGCGCGAACCCCACGAGAACCCTGAGATAAGAAAGTCGACTCAATGCCGCGAGCAGCAACAAGAACCCTCAAAGTGTTTTCATGATTTAATGAAACCTGAGAGTGCATAATAAATAAGGGCAGCGTTACACTTGACTTTCACCTGATTTTAACTTACTGACCCGAATATGGACACCTCCGTGTATTATCAGTTTCTTAACAAAAAAATAAATAAATTATCAAGACTTCAAAAGTGTTTCATCAGCTGGAATGCAATACATGCTCCAAAGTTACTACTGTACCAGTCACCACCTTGCAAATGCAGCATTTGTTGACCCCCTAGACTGCATGTTAATCACGAACAGTCATGCAAACATGCGGTATTCTTCGCGCTCTACAGAAATCATACTGTATTTGGTGATTATGAACCAACACTTGTGCGCCACAATAAAATTTAGTGACGTCAAAGACAAGCAACTATTGAATATTTCATTTGTGCATTAAATAAACTATTTTTTATGTTTCAGTGATATATAAATGTTTATTTTCAGATTTAATTTTTGTTTGAAGCATATCAAATTATCTGTGATTTGTTCAATAAATATTTCATTTAAACATGGAGCAAAATAAATTTCTGTCATCAATTTTGCAATACCTGTGTTTTTCCATTGCAAATATAAAACCATAGATATCAGTAATGCGGAAACAGTTCTTGAACTCAAATAGGCCTCCGTTGACTGGACATACAGTATGAAAGTATTCATCAGGTGTTTTGAAATACAGGATGTATGTAAAATACATATCATAAATATGAGTACATATGCAGGGCATATAGAGGCATAAATGTCGAGAGACATACACTTGGAAAGGATTCTTTTAATTGCTAGAATCATTACAGTGTACATCAAGATACAATGGATCCATGTTATGTGGACTGCTTTATTGGCTACTGTGTGTACGTACATTTCACAATGTTTTCTGTTTTTTAGGATTCACACCATTTGCATTTTATGAGTTTGGGTACAGTTTGTTGTATACCTTGCCAATATGGCATTACACACAAAACTGATCCAGTGTATATCAATGTGAATGGTAAATGGCTGTAGCATGAAGGGAAGCATGTCCAAACCTATGTCCACCGACATTTTTGCCTCTTCTAAATGTTCTGCACATGTGCCTAAAGTTTTGACATGTGTATCTTAGATACACCCTGGGTATTTCAAAATCCTCCATTAACCTGAAATTCAAATTTGCATGTGTTGTAAGCTTAATTTCACATGCCATACACACCACGGAAATGCTCCCACCTGCAATCCCAAAGGCAGTCCATCTGCATTCAAACCCATGGGAACCTGAGTGACCGGAAGGTTCAGAACGTTGAACACAGCCCAATAGCCGAAGTTGTACGGCCGCAGAAAAGACGAGAAGTGGTACGGCGCTGGGAACGGGCTGCTGGGATACAGTAACACGCCATTATTGCCCAGTTTCGCCTGCAAACACAAAAAAAAAAAATAGAATAACCGGTAATTGCAAAAATTCTCGCTCATAGATGCCACAAAGTTATGCGAATGTATCACAGTGAATAAACATATGGACCCAGGAGCCATTTCAAAATGCCTGTCTTGAGGAGATAAGTTATACTATAGTATAACTTAAATCACTTAAGCATCATTTCATCTCGTCTGTCCTAACTGCAGAGACATCTACCCATAGTGACGGCTTTGAATCACAACAAGCTAATTACTTTAGTCTGTACATGTGCGACCACAAAAAAGCTGAAATACCCTAAATTCAAAGTGTCTTAACACACCATTACAAGTAAACAAATAAGCTAAGATACTATCTCAAGTTTTATCTATCCTTCCAGCCATGTGCTAACAAAGAATGAAGAATATTAAGTTGCAAAATTTACGATTATATCCAAGTGCTGGAGAGAGTTACCGTGTTTTATCGCATAATGGTCGCAACCATATTTTAGGCTGTCAAAATTGGGATAAAAAAACTTCTCGCGTAAACATCACATGATGTTTTTGGTCACACTAGTAGATGCCAAACGCTTTGTGTAGCCTATGTGTAGGTATCTTTTCCGTATAAAACGATGTATTTTAAAGTAGAAATCTAATATTTATTCGGTCATTACCACTTACTTAATAAATTAACGGAAAAATACGAAGTTGTTTGACATGTAAATTTTCTTATAAAGACGTTTCTAAACGTTTTTTATTTCCTTTATCTGATCGTCTGCATCGCCGCGGTGTAGGTATAATCTAAAATTTGTTTCGGTCATTACCACTTATTTATTTAATTAACGGAAATACAAAGTTGTCTGACGTGTAAATTTTCTTTTAAAGACGTTTTTAAACGGTATTTCCGTATCTAATTATCTGCGTTACTGTGGCGTACCGCTTACAAAAATGTAGCCAGCGCATCATTCATGTTTGGTTATGTTGCTTCCCATCTAGAGCGCGCGCACGTAGTCAAATAGCGATATCTCATCGAGTGCATACAGCGCGCGCTCTCTGTCAGGTGCCGAGTTAACTACATTTGATAGCCCGAATTCTTTCGTGGCAAGTGTGTACTACGACACTACGACACGTTAGTTCACGTCAGATTCAAGTGGCTTGCGTTGGCGTTAGAGTTTTGGTTTTTCTATTTAAAGTTGAAGAAAGGTTTTTGTTTAAGGAATTATTAATATAGATTGTTTGGCGTGCTATTGTATACTCCACCTTTTTTTAAATAAACCTACTTTCCATGAACAGGTTTTGTTTTTATGAATAACTTTACCTAACAAATTTTTTATCCGCACAATCGTCACACCCCTACTTTTCAAACTTGATTTTAGAATAAAATGTGCGACGATTATACGAGAAAACACGGTATTTAAATTTAAAATTCTATTGATAAGATTCTATGGATTTGTAGCAATAAATAAAAAAAAATGATGACTTGTGCATGACTACTTGAACCACGTAATATGATAGTGACCACCAGATGCATGCAGCAGTTTAAAACATGGCTGTCTGGCCAGGTTTCTCAAACTGCATCGATGCACCTTTAAACAGATTTAAGTAACTAGTCTTACACAAGTTGCAGCTTAGGTAACACGATCGGCTACTGTAGTTAAAAGATACTAAATACAAAATCAAACTTACCTGAATTTTTTCAAACAGAGATTTCGTGGTCTCCTCTGCCCACTGAGGGTTTTCGGATGGCATCTTCGTATCTACCAGACGTATCAGGGCTGCCAGAGTGAAGTTGCTGCAGCCAATCAGCTTCTTGAGAATTTCTTGCCAGGCACAGACTTTACCCTAAGATAAAAGTGACAATGGTAATGTAATTAGATTTAACTGAAACAATCAACAATCATGATCTATACAAATGCTTTAAAAAAATTCAAGCTGTTCCTATTATTTTTTTTCCTACTTCATAGTTCAAGGAATATTCTTAAGGGGTTTTCAGGTTGGTTAATGATGATAGGGAGTGGGAAAAAAATAATTAAATAAATATGTTATTGTAAAACAAAACAAAAAATCCACGATAAATGATGTTTTCTTAGTCATGTCAAGTGCAAAATAAAGCCATATGTATGTTTTGTTGCAGAAAAATGAAATGCAATTTTTACCCAGAAAGTGTAGCACTCAGCTAGCAAAAATAACAAGACACATAAATAACACAAAATATGTAAATATGTGTTTCTGTTTCTATGTAGAAATAATACATACCATTTTGAGGTATCGATTTTACCAATTGCAGCACTGAATAAATATTGATCAGACCATAGACATGCATCACATTGTAGGGAAATGCCCCATTCAACAAAAGTTTCATACCGCAAGTAAGAAATATTTCTAAATTCTAAATATGTTAAACGACGGCAGTTAAAGAGTTGAATAAATTAATGTATTACTTATTTTTTTTTCAATATCATTACAATTAAAATGTAAATGTTATCCACTATACGTCTAAACAACTGCTAACTTATGAATGTGTTGAATGCATAGGAATGCATTAAGTAAAACTTCAAAGTAATGGATTACACATGTGTATAGTTGACGCAACATAACTCCGAGCCTGGGTGACGGTTAGAAAATCGTTGTGTGTTTGTGAGTCCCGACATTGGGGAAGGCAGACGTGGCGCGGCGAGCGATAATGCGTAACTTGATAACCGGGGCTATACGCTACTGCACAGAGTGAAAACTTAGTCCTTCGGTGAAATCCGACGAATACGTTCGTTTACACATCCGTGGTACTTACTAAACGTTTTCGTTTACAGTTTGGATCTGAGGTTTGTGTGCATGTAGTGTATCACTTTTGTTCAGAGCCAGTGTTGCATATGTAGTGCAGTACTTCAGTAAAGTACAACTTTATACATAAAATGCCTCCAGTGTTGTCAAAAGTTAAGAGTATAAAACTGCACTCGCAGGCGCGGGAAATCGTATATAACGTTCTGCAGTTTATGGAAAATGAAGCGCGATTGCAGGAACCCTCCATTTCACTAGAGAAAGCACAGCTGAGAACAGCCAAGGCGACGGGTGTGTCTCGCACGACTGTACAAACAATTAAAAGGGAGGCTAAGAGGAATGAAGCTGGTGAAGGAACATCTTTTGAGACGCCCAACAAGAAGCGAAAGAAAACATCACCTTTGATGAAGCTGTGGTACGACGTACTGTGTACAATTTTTACTTACTTGAAAAACGTGTGCCGACTGTCGAAACTGTACGACATAAACTAAAGAATGACATAAATTACCAAGGTAGCAATACAACCTTAAGGACGACTTTGAAGAAGCTAGGATTCAGGTGGCAGAAAACCAAATCGCAGCGCTTACTTTTAATAGAAAAAACAGATATTCGGCAAAAACGTATAGAATATCTCAAGAGTATGCGTCAATATAGAAACGATGAACGCACAATTATATACATGGATGAGTCGTACATATTGTCGTCTCATGTAAAAAATAAAATGTGGAGTGACATGTCCTCAAATGGTTTACTAGTGCCTGTCGCGAAGGGTCAAAGATTAATAATGATTCACGCAGGTGGCGAAAAGAGTTTTATCCCAAATGCTCTTGCAATGTGGAAGTCGCACCAGGCAACAGGGGATTATCACAAAAACAACGAACAATTAATATCAAATCTTCCACCAAACAGTGTTGTTGTGATGGATAATGCTTCCTATCACAATGTAAAAATAAATAAAACGCCTACCTCCAGCTCGACAAAATCGGAAATGCAGCAGTGGTTAAGTAAAGAGAATATTTCCTTTACTAGCGACATGCTTAAACCAAACTTGTATAACATCATAAAGAAGCACAAACCTTCGCAAGTGCAGTACCTGGCAGACAGACTATTGGTAAATAGTGGCCACACATTACTTCATCTGCCCCCTTATCATCCGGATTTGAATCCGATAGAAATCATATGGGCTAAAGTTAAAGGAGAAGTCGCTTCAAGAAATGTTACTTGCAATTTGGCAAATGTAAAAAAACTTTGCGAGGAGATATTTAACCGAATGGGTCCAGAAGATTGGATACCGATTTGTAATCACGTCAAGACACTCGAGAACGAATACTGGGATAAGGATGTGCGTTTTGACATTGAAATTGATAAAGTGATTGTTCAGTTAGGTGATGCAAACAGTGACAGCAGTGACGTTTACACATCAGACTCTTCGGATGGAACAGTCAGTGGCGTTGAAGAACTGAGGTAGTGCTTGGAACGTCAGTGGTAAGTGGTCAATGTTTTCTGCTTTTCTCTACCTGATGTGCAAGGTCGCCGTATCTGCTTATACCCCCTCCTCATCCACCTGACCCCCCACACGTGTTGCAGTCCCTACTTCTCATGGGTGACATAGCTCAAGCTCGGAGTTATATTGCGCCTAGTGTAGTCAGCATCTAACACACATCAATTCAACATGATCCAATAGAGGACAAATAGTAAGTTTCCCCCTTCCCACCCATCTTGGCTTCTTAGTCAGGTAAAAATCTAAAAATGTTACCGAAATGTTCCCCTAAATTCAAATAAAATAGTTTAACTTCATACGAATTTTTACTTCTCTGTTTGCCAGGTCCTCTTCAAACACTGCCGGTTCTTTGCTCATCCAATACCTCCACAACCGAAAGCTGTATCTCAGCTCTGGAAATGATATCTGCAAAGATAAAACACAAATAAGTTTTGACTTATAGACAGTCAATGTTTTATTAACAAGGGGAAGGCATGACTTGGGAAGATCACTTTGGGATGAGACTAGGTGCATTAGTAGTATAGGTACCTTTAGTGTTCACCCCTTAATTGGCCAGCCAATTCCGAAGAAAAAAACCCTTTGAAAATTTAAACACAGTATATATACTAGTAAGTTTCACTTTGGGCACAGCGGCCCTTGTGGTAACACACTTTCTTGTCGCAAAGAGGCTCGTGTTTTTATGTTTGTCACCGACCGTGACTTTTTAAAATAATTAGAACTTTTTTAATAAAGCTACTGTTTACAAATGATATTAATTTAAACATAAATTACTGTAACAATTTAATCTTTCAAAATAATAATAAAATAATAATAATAATAATAATAATAATAATAATAATAATAATAATAATAATAATAGTTATACACAGTTAGAGGTAGTCAAATTTTGTTAAAGACGAAATCGTTAAATTTTAAAAAAATCACTTGCACTTGCACAAATAACCTTCCTTAGCAGTGATAAGAAGTTAATATAATGCATTTTGATTTAACAAAATTTTTCACGAAATACGTCAGAATCGTAATATTTGCACTAAATTAACTTCTTGGAGAATCATCATTCTTGGAGAGCATTGGCTTCTTGTTCATTGGCTTAATGTACGGAACCATTCAAACATTTTCCTGAGTGATTTCAGAGAAACCACTGTAAAGATGTCCAGATGGCCGGACACGGGACTGGAACCCAGGTCCTTCCAAACGCGAATCCAGCATTTCACTGCCGCGCCTCCTCGTTTCGGGTTTGGGCTCCCGACCCTCCGACTCGACGTGACACGGCTCTTACTTTCTGCACGGGATGCTTGGAGAGTCTACTGAAGTGAGACACGGCACGCAGCATGGTGTCCCTCGCGTCGCTGCCGACACGGCTGGCTCTCAGGTCGCCCGACGCCTCCACGTAGAAGAACTGGACATCTTCCACACTCACCTGGAACATGACCACTGGTCAAGATGCACCAGGTGCTGAGTGGAGTGGGAGGATGGGGAGAGCTGGGGAGACGAGTAAACATGGGAATGCCTAGGAGTAGGATGGAAAATACTAGGAAGGTTTTCAAAGAGAGGAGGAGAACAGAAAGGGGAAAAAATGTGATGGTCATGAGGACGGTAGGGGAATGGAATAGGCTGGAGGAGGAGTGTGTGTCGGCTGGGAGTGTGGATCAATTCAGAAGAAGAGTGCGGGGAAAGTAGGGAGAATGCTTGCCACCGGGCACTTCTGTACCCAATTGCAGCTATATATCTGTGGCTTGGTTCTAAAAGGGCCAATGTCAAAAATAACATTTCCGAGATATTAAGCTCTGAATATATGGTTTATTCTTAAAATATTAATGGCAAAGAAACTATTCACACCAATGTTATTATACTTCCCCAATACAAACTGGAGTCCATGACGAATATAGTTCACCAAGTCCAACTTCTCTAGACACATTAACAAAAAAAAATTAATGACATTGGCCCTTATTTTGTTCAAAATGGGTTAAAATTGCTGACATTGACCTTGAAAAAGCACACAAAATTCATAATTAGAACCTTTAACTACTATTTAGACATATTAATTAGATGAAATAATTTCAGTTCTTATCAATTAAGAGGACTCTTGAACATAATCAGTCAATGCACATTAACATATGAATAATTTCACTAATTAATATTCTTCTCCACCATGTATATTCTCTCACATTATGCTCAGTAAAAAACAGAAATAAATACATGTATTACATTCATTGTAGCCCAACAAAACAACAAACAAAATAAGCACATCCATTGTATTCGCAAGGATTTGGTTCGTATTAAACAGGTATAACTTTCACTTTATTCAGTGTCTGCTTCATTTTCTTCACTGTCATCCAGGAGATACCCACCGGTAAGCTCAAAGGATGGAGTGAGTCCCTTCAGGAATGACTCATAAAATTGACGACTGTTGGGATGAATGTAAGGTAAGAGAGACTTCAAATAATTTACCTTCTCTAATGGAAGTGGTAATGGCATACTTGAAATAGGACTTAGGGAATGTCCATTAATCACGTGAAGCTCGAAATGGGAGGGGGGGGGGGGGGGAAGGGGGTCGGGAAAAATCACGAAATATCACAAGGGGGGAGATATCACGTGTATTTTTTTTTTCTCGCCCGATTTCTACTAAACCGAAAAGCGATGCGTGACCTTGACTCGCCGTAGCCAGGCAACGATATCCCCGCCCGCCGCAACATTAACCACCCGGCTCGGCTTGCCAGTCGCTAGTAAGACTGTGATTTTGGCGCCGAATACATGCGTAAATCACATATAAGCCTTTCCTTTATTATTTTTATGCCAGTGAGAATAAACCTGCAACCTAAATGTGTGTCTGGACATTTTTATGACTGTGCTTAATTTTCCATAATTAAATTAGATTATACCTATATTTAAAGATAATATTCCAAAATTTTTAAAAATATTTTGCACCAAAAAATACATGTGATTTATTGAGGGCGGGGGGGGGGGGGGGGGGGGGTTTGGTCTGAAACCTCACCACAAATCACTAGGGGGGAGGGGGGGTTAAAAATTTGCTAAAAAAAATCACGTGATTAATGGACGACCCCTTAAGGTTGGAAGCGAATTCCTTTTCTTGTGCCTTCGTGACAGATCAAGTGTCTTGAATTGTTCATCATCTTGGAAAGAATATTTGAACTTGATTGTATCGGAACATGAAGAATCATATCTCATCCACTTTATTCTCAACCAAGAAATTTTTTCTCCTTCCGGTGAACATAATGATTGCTAAGCAATCATTAACAACGCATCTTCTTGTTTGCCGCTGGCTCTGTGTGTTCCAGGACGTATGTAGAGAGAGAGCTGAGAGACGAAGATCATCAAGTCCAGAGCATGTGTGCGTGCTTCAAACTCTTTAAACATAACCCCTCTCGATGAAGTTTCTCGGCTTGCAGGCGACTGCTACCCTGGATACGGCGAAACGTTGAATGAAATATTCGTCTTCGACGCAACTAGAACACAACAGCTGAGCAACTTCAGACAATGCCCGCGAAAACGTGAAAAAAAGTTCAAAAAGTCTTTCTGCTCCAGTTCAACAACTGTTATGGGTGGACGTCGTCGTACCATTCGAATTAGGTTTGCCCAGTCTCTTGGAGGTTCTACATTTACTGTTGTGTTTTTCTTTGTTTTCTCAATTGCCGCATGTATCGTATCAGCTTCCATATAAGTATGGCCAGGCTCTAGGAATTTATGATTGATGATCAGTGTTCTACCTTGAATGTTTACAGTTTTCACATGAGTCAGTAACATTACGGCCACATAAATGTTGCGATTTTGGCCAGGACAGGAATCGCTATACATATTCACTTCTTCAATTGCATCAGGTATACTCTGCAGATACTTGTATAAACAGGATGAAATTTCCTGTCCACCTCTTGCTGCAATAGTTTTATCCCAGATTAAACAAGTAGCAGCAGATTTCTGGCGACCTGTCTCATATATTGTTAAGTTAAATGTCCAGAGTTGTCGTTTATAAAATGCTACTCCACTCACTAAAAGTGAGGTAGGGAGGCATTTCTGACGATAAAATGACATTGTTATGCAGTTACTGTTACTTTTACTTAGCAATTTGTCTTTCCTTTTTTTTCATAGGACGATTCTGCCAGCTCCAAGTGTATCTTCTTTTCTTTCTCAGCTTTTTCCAGAATAATTACATCCTTACTGGATTTAAGAAGTAACTCATACCGATCACATTTACCACATGAGTCATTTTTCGGCTTGAAATTCTGCTTTCAACAATTATCTATATCGATACCTGTCAAATGTTGCCAACATACTAATTATTTTTAATTTTCATGATTATGTTTACATGTTATTTCCAGCAACAGCGTATAATCATTAAGTAAATATCAGTATATGAGGGGTCACAATTGCCAATGTCATGCAAACTAAGCCAAATATCATAGTACTGTTATTGCTATAATGGCCAATGTTGACATTGGCCATTTCTTATTTGGTGCTTCAAAAGACCAATGTCAACATTGGCCCTTGTAGCACATAATGAATAATTAATTATTGTTGTGACTTTGGCCCCATCATAACCTGTATTTGCCACATGGTAAGTTACAGACATTGGCCATTATAGCACAAAATGCACCACGTTTGAAAATGCACATTGGACTTAAAAACTCATTTTTGTAAAAAATTGACATTGGCCCTTTTAGAACCAAGCCACAGATATATAATAAATAATAATATTTACCCTGTTTACAAATGTAGTCAAACCTCAATAATACAAGCCTGAAGGGACCACAATTTTGTCACTTTGCAATAACGAGGTTTGTATTAACCATACCATTACAACATTTAATAACAATTTTTACATAATTTCTTAATCAAATTCAAATAAAATTAAATACACTTTTTTTTTTAGTACATGCATTACACACCTAAAAAAAAAAAATACTATGATTCAAGAAAACTTGCACACAATTTTAATACAGCACCATATGTACTTTGTTTTAGGGATTGTAAAATACAATTTTAGGATAAAAAAAAGCTTAAACACACTATTTTATACTCTACTAATTTTTAAACGATTTAAGACAAAAGCATAGAGCAAAGGTTTATAAATTACCTACAAAAGAAATATTACCATTATTCTGGAAGAATAAAATTTTTAAAGCAATAGAATAAGGATTATTTTAGTTGAAACTACACATTGTTTTTTATATTATTCTGGAATATTTGTAGGAACCATCTTTTACTTCATGAAATTGTTTACCTTAGGGAACAAAAACAACTTTGTATTACATAATAAACATACTGTTGCATTAATTACTATAACTCCTTTCTTAATTCTAGGGACTGTGAAAACACTTTGTATTAATGAGAGTTTTGTTTTAACAAGGTTTTTATTAATGAGGTTTTGCTGTAACTGCTTTTGATGACTTATAAAATATAACTGCAAAGTCAATATTACATGTATCAATAAGTTTCATCTTCAATAACCTCGACAGCACTCTTAACACTGATATTCACAGTATCGTCAGTTTAAAACTTGCTACACAAGAGTCTAGTTGGAACAAAATTATACCAATTTCTACAATTTCTCTATGATTAGAATTATCAAACTTTTTAATTAGTTTGAGAGATAATTTTCCCATTTGATGCAGTACTAGACACTTACTAATGCAATGTATATTATAGCCATGCCAGAAGCAATAAATTATTTACAATTCAGTAGAATCTTGATTAACTGATATTATCTTTGAAAGATTTGTGCAATGGGAGTGCGTGACTTTATGTAAGCTTTTGGACATACGCCATTGCTTAGCACATGTATGTCTGTAGAAGAAAACTACAAAAAAACACAAATGACAAAAAACACAAATTAAGCAAAAAATTGCTGTTGTCAGGATTTAATGCCACACAATACTCCACAACAGGAATATGGTCAACAAACAAAGAAAAACAAAGAAAAATGGACTAACAGAACGAAAAAAAAAACCCACAAATGATGACAGCACAAAAATTCCGAACCCAAAAAATTCAGCACAACAGTCAAAACAGACAAAAAAAACAGCAAAACGAAGAGATGAAACAAACACAATAGTTTTCCAAAAACAAAAAAACAAAAGAGAAATGAAAAAAAAACACAAATGATGACAGCACACAAATATTTAACCCCAAAAAAAAAAATTCAGCACAAGAGTCAAAACGAGACAAAAACACGACCAAACGAAAAGACGAAACAAACACAACAGTTTTCAAAACAGAAACAAGCGACGTTTCGGGAACTGCTATCTGCTCCCGTCCTCAGGCAGAGACGCGCATGGTACGGAAACAGGTGCACCTGTGTTTCCGTACCATGCGCGTCTCTGCCTGAGGACAGGAGCAGATAGCAGTTCCCGAAACGTCGCTTGTTTCTGTTTTGAAAACTGTTGTGTTTGTTTCGTCTTTTCGTTTGGTCGTGTTTTTGTCTCGTTTTGACTGTTGTGCTGAATTTTTTGGGTTCGGAATTTTTGTGCTGTCATCATTTGTGGTTTTTTTCCCCGTTCTGTTAGTCCATTTTTCTTTGTTTTTCTTTGTTTGTTGACCATATTCCTGTTGCGGAGTATTGTGTGGCATTAAATCCTGAAAACAGCAATTTTTTGCTTAATTTGTGTTTTTTTGTACTTTTCTTCTACAGACATACATGTGCTAAGCAATGGCGTATGTCCAAAAGCTTACATCAAGTCTTGATTAACTGAGGTTCCTTATTATTACAGCCGACCTAAAGCAACACCACTACGGCAAAGACTTAAAACATTTGCTTGAGGACCAAGAAAGTAATCTAACTGTTGTCGAAAGCCTAAAGAAAATTAACCTTAAACATGCCATTTACTGGTTGCGCAAATTATGAAGTGACGTGAATGAATCTACACCGAAGAAAAGCAGGAAAAAATTCACCCCAAAAAATTGTACCTCTCGGCCAACTGAAAACCAAGACGATTTCCTTATTCTATCTGTGTTATCTGAGATCTTGCTTATTGGAGGTCCCAGTGGTACACATTAACTCAGTTAACTGAGATACTACTGTATTTGATAAGAATAAATTCTACGTAATATATTGAAAATAACTGTACAAGCCTGCTGAGTGTTTTTAAAACACGTACAGGTACATTAAATGCTCCAAAAGAGATAATGTTAAAAATGAGTGTTCAATCACATTTTAAAACAACTCTCATGAGGCAGTGCTAGTGTCAATTTATTGTTTCCATGTTTATCCATATTAAACAGGCAGAGTTCTATTATTGAACTTTATAGTATTTGCCATTAATGCTATGGAATGAAAAATACCATGTTTTCTCGTATAATCGTTGCACATTTTATTCTAAAATCAAGTTTGAAAAGTAGGGGTGCAACGGTTATGCGGGAAAAAAAATTTTTGTTAGGTAAAGTTATTCATAAAAACAATACCCGTTCATGGAAAGTACGTTTACTTAAAAAAAGGTGGAGTATACAAGAGCATGCCAAACAATCTATATTAATAATTCCTTAAACAAAAATCTTTCTTCAACTTTAAATAGAAAAACCAAAACTCTTACGCGAACGCAAGCCACTAGAATCTGACGTGAACTAACGTGTCGTAATACACACTTGCCACGAAAGAATGCGGGCTATCAAATGTAATTAACTCGGCACCTGACAGAGAGCGCCCGTTGCATCCAAACGGCGAGATATCGATATTCGACTACGTGCGCACGCTCTATACGGGAAGCAACATAACCAAACATGAATCATGAGCTGGCTACATTTTTGTAAGCGGTACGCCACGGTAACGCAGATAATTAAAAGAAATACAGTTTAAAAACGTCTTTAAAAGAAAATTAACACGTCAGACAACTTTGTATTTCCGTTAATTAAATAAATAAGTGGTAATGACCGAAACAAATTTTAGATTATACCTACACCGCGGCGACGCAGACGATCAGATAAAGGAAATAAAAAACGTTTAAAAACGTCTTTATAAGAAAATTTACACGTCAAACAACTTAGTATTGTTCCGTTAATTTATTAAGTAAGTAGTAATGACCGAATAAATATTATATTTCTACTTTAAAATACATTGTTTTATACGGAAAAGATATGTACACAAAGCGCTCGGCATATACTAGCGGGACCAAAAACATCATGCGACGTTTATGCGAGAATTTTTTTTTATCCCAATTTTGACAGCCTAAAATATGTTTGCGACGATTACGCGCGTGCGACCATTATGCGATAAAACACGGTAAGAGCTCTTTTGAAAAAAAGATAAAAATTATTATACATACCATTACGTTTACTATTAATACTACTGTTTTCAGACATACTACACAAATGTAAAGTACAAAGAGAAACAAAAAATTATTGTCATTCCATATAGTAAATGAAGAAGAAATTCCTAAAATATGAATTTTATAAGAAATTGATCTATAGTTTAGTAGGTAGATAAAGTTTCTGATTTTGTACTTGAAATAAACAAATTTTTACCAAAAATTTTTTTTCAAGTGAAATGTGGTTTTAACATCTTGGGTGTTGAATATATCACCATCTTCATAAAATAAACAGGATTTATATTTTTTAAATAAATAAAAAATAAATTAAAAAACAAACAAACAGAAATTTCCCCTTTTAATAAAATAAAAGAACAAAAAATCATGTCTCTAGCAATAAGGTAGCAAATGGAATTTTTACAGATTGCCCGTAACTGATGTAAAGGCAAGTTTGGTGAATAAAGGATTCCCACTTTTGTCAAACTGAAAACAAAAGTCAGTCTTGTTTAAACTAACTACAGTTTACAAAACAGGTTAACAGGTAATTCAGCATATTCTGATGTTATTGGCAGTAACCAAAACTTGAGATTCTGCAGTTATTGAAAGATTAATGAACACATTTACCTGCTTATCAAGCTGTAGTTTGTCGGCATTTGGACCGACAATGATCTTGAGGAACTGGGCCAGTTCTTCGGAAAAACGGCACATTGGTCCTACACACATCATCGAGTTCTTTTCCTTCCCAGTTCGGAGAGTGAAACCCTTTGAGGGTGTTATACCTGAACAAAATAAACACTTTATTTAGCCGAATTATTACTGACTAAACAAATTATAACCCACAAAAAATAGGGACACAGCCACAAGTTTTCAACGGGAATACATCGTATAAACGGGAAGTTCCAAAAAAGACAGTAGTTCTAATCAACTGAACACTATCGGTAATGCCTGCACTCGTACTAGGCTGGGCGATGTATGCCATTTTAGCTTTCTTCCTCTCCCTGCAGTGTCTGGTCCATTTGACATTATGTAGAAAGTGGCACCTTTTTGGAATTGACGCAAGCTTTAATTTAAACAGCTGATTATTTTTCTGTACAAAATGAATATCATTTGATTGAAATTGGTTAACACGTGAGTCTAATATCTGCTCTCAAAGTAGATGTATCAACCAGAATCGAACATTCGAGAAACTTGCCTATTACTCATATTGACCTGTAAATATACAAAAACTGTTTATAACGGCACATGCATAAACCCATACCCTACTTATGTACATGTGCAAATCGAATTTACTAGGCCCAGTTTATATTTTATAATGTTTTGTTATACTTCATTTTTCAAACTGGCATTCTGATTTATAACAGGTATTCACGTCAAAATTTAAACATTACGAAGATGAAGTAGACATTTTGAAAGGATATTTAGCTGATAGTTTATAATATAGCATAAATCATGTTTCTAAAAAGGCTTAAACAGTAATGAACAAATGTAAGTATAAACAATATAAATGCTAGTCTCATTTTAATGAATATTAAAGAAAGCATGTAGAAATGCTTACAGAGTACCAAACAAATAAAATTGTTGCAAAAAAATATTGTGCCATTTAAATATTTACAAAAAGTAGAAGTACGTACATTAGGCAGACAAATTTTTTTTTAATAAAGTGACTGTAAATTCTCAAAATTTTATGTGTATCAGCTAATTGATAAACATAAACATTATTTAAAAACCCAAAAACAGTAAGCTCTGCTGAACACACCCCTGTAATAGTACCTGTGGTTGGTTTATGTCCAAATACACCGCAACAGAAGGCTGGTATCCTTATGGACCCTCCAATGTCAGATGCCAGGCCCAAGGGAGAACCACAAGTGGCTACGATGCTTCCCTGAAACAGTCCAAGTACGTAGCACCTTGACGTGTAAGGCAAGTTTTATAAACTATGCAAGAAGGAAAAAATTAAATTTTTTTCAAATACCCATACATAAATTATGCAAGATGAAAAAACACAATGCAAGCAACTGTCAAAATTCGACTTCTTGCATTTCTGCCCTTTATATTTTAAAACATGTGATTCGAAAACTTTTAAAGATGCAGACATAATGTGTATAGAATAAGTTTATTTTTATCACAGCATCACATTTTAACTTAATATAATATTGCATAATGAATGCAAACAATACTTTACAATTATATGTTAAAAATTTCACATGTTTCTGTGAAAATTTATTTTACAATTTTACAGGATTGGTGACTTTTGTCACCTGAATGTTTTATAAATTATCATATTTTTATAGTGATTGCTGCATGCTGCATCCTTAGGCTCATACTTTTCTTGCCAAGTTTATAATCTCAGCTTAGGCCTAGAAAAAAGAACACTGATATCTGGAAGCAACTTCAAGCAGTAATGCAAGGCTTGATGATAGGAAATATACGGGATGACATAAAGAAATCCTGATAATCTTCACAGAGGAAATACACTTTATGAATGAGTTTACTGAAATCGTTTTTAAATACTGTGTATCTATCAATATTAATTACTATATGAAACCTAAATTTATAGCAAAGGTTAATCACTAACCTCTAAATGTTAAGGTTAGCAAGTTAAGTCCTAGTACATGAGAATAGGTGATATTACATTTACTACTGGTAAGCAATCACTGTAGTAACTGAAACTACTGTCCAGTAACTGAGAATGCAGTCACATGAATAAAGTCTAGTCGCTGTAAGGCTACTTTTTGTTGAATTTGCTCAATCTGGTAATAAAATAAAGGAAGTGATTATACACTAACATTCTACATAAAGCTTTTCTTTAAAAAAAAAAGAATTTGAAAAGTTTTATTTGTTTGTTATAAAAAAGCTTCACAAGAAACCATTATGTACAAATTAATGATGCACATTGTTCATGAGAATCAGCCATTTTTTTGTGTCATGAGTGCACTAAAGACTCGCACACAGAACTGCCAGTGAAACCACACTCGTAGTTTTCGGGTGATGCCATCGGTAGACTGACTCAGGAGAGGTCTTACTACAACTCCCTAGCAGCGCAAACTGGTGCTACAAGGACAAGATGTGCAACAATACAATTCCAGTTATTTTTGGGTCCCCCTTGTAAGTATAGTGAATGAAGCTGCAATGTTAATTCTTCAATTCTTCAGCACATAGTAAGGAACATCTCTACTTAGTATATTTGGAAAATATGTTTCCAGCATCGATCACATTATAGCCTCGCCGCTGCATTTCTTTGGCAGTGTAAATGTTGTTACGAACGTACTGAGAGCACGGCTGTGCAAGGCGGGTCAATGGACCTTCTAGCAGTCATCTGACCAGAGCCCCCCCCCCCCCCGGTGGGACACGGACACGGTGACGCCCAGTAAGGTAAGGAGTGCCTCACCGGATTACAAGGGTTCTCGCTACCTCTCCACCTCCCCATGCCCCGTCCTTCCTCTGCGTTTTGTTACTGACCCTTCCAGCGCCTGTGTAGAGTTCTGGGGTCGTCAACTCGGGGATGGGCGAGGCCTGCACCATCGGGTCAGGGACACCTGTGACATCAAACACTGCATTTGGGTACTTCCACGCCTGACTAGGGTAACTTTTGACGTTAACACGCGACTTCTGGGTACTTCCACGGATGGCCTCCATGGGTATAAAAAGGCCCCGCCTCTGAGCAGAGAGTAGAGTCTCCCCCTTGTGTAGTGATACCAGCGACACCTATCAGCAACATTGGAGCGACTGTAGGCGACTGAAGGCCTGGTCTCTTTGGTAGTGATATCAGCAAGGCCAACCCGCAAGTGTCTTGAGAGCCTATGCGGTAGCGAGCCAGGTGCAACGGACAACAGTTCGGGATGGTGTTGCAAATCTGCATCCTCCTAGATGCCAGTAATGCTTTATGGTTGCACCACCTCACTTTCTAAAAACCCAAGTACTCACATCAACATACTTCACGCTGATTACCAATGTGAAAAGTAAATCCCATCTGAGATGGACAAAGCTTCTCAGTGCTAGCATACTAACCTCTCCCCTTGAAGAGCCCCCGACTGTCCTCCTGATGTCGTAAGGCACCATGACATGTCTAGCATACTCACCTCTCCCCCTGAAGAGCCCCGACTGTCACGATGCCACGTCTAGCGTACTAACCTCTCCTCCTGAAGAGCCCCCGACTGTCCTCCTGATGTCGTAAGGCACCATGACATGTCTAGCATACTCACCTCTCCCCCTGAAGAACCCCGACTGTCACGATGCCACGTCTAGCGTACTAACCTCTCCTCCTGAAGAGCCCCCGACTGTCCTCCTGATGTCGTAAGGCACCATGACATGTCTAGCATACTCCCCTCTCCCCCTGAAGAGCCCCGACTGTCACGATGCCACATCTAGTGTATTAACCTCTCTCCCTGAAGAGCCCCCGACTGTCACGATGCCACGTCTAGCGTACTAACCTCTCCCCCTGAAGAGCCCCAACTGTCACGATGCCACGTCTAGCGTACTAACCTCTCCCCCTGAAGAGCCCCCGACTGTCACGATGCCACGTCTAGCGTACTAACCTCTCCCCCTGAAGAGCCCCAACTGTCACGATGCCACATCTAGCGTACTAACCTCTCCTCCTGAAGAGCCCCCGACTGTCCTCCTGATGTCGTAAGGCACCATGACATGTCTAGCATACTCCCCTCTCCCCCTGAAGAGCCCCGACTGTCACGATGCCACGTCTAGCGTATTAACCTCTCTACCTGAAGAGCCCCCGACTGTCACGATGCCACGTCTAGCGTACTAACCTCTCCCCCTGAAGAGCCCCCGACTGTCCTCCTGGTGTCGTATGGGTTCAGCGTCTGGCCAAACACATTGTTGCGGGTCTCGCACCACATGTTCAGTTCAGGAACATTCGTTGTGCCAATCAGGATGGCTCCCGCCTCTTTCATCTGCTTCACAGCATCTGCATCTTCTGCTGCTAGTGCAGACTTGCGGGACACCAGCCCCAGTGTGTGCAGCATGTCTAAAAATAGTGTCAGATTTTATAAAAATCAGGCATAACAATTTAAATGTTGTATTAGGTTCCTGGAATATGCGCATCAAAAAATTGAGGACATAGCTGGAATAAGGGCACATACCAAAAATGATATTTTGACTAGATTAGCTTCAAAGTTAATTCAGGATTATACAAGTTTCATGGTCCGATAAGAAACATATTATATATTACTGTCGTACATGTTTTTTTAACTTTAAGAAATACATGGCTACAATAACAAAAAAAATATCATTTTAATTATTTTATACAACCAAATGCATCTCAGAGAGTTTTCATCCAAATGACATGAGTGAAGGCAAACATATAAAAGGGAACATGTTCATGTGTCCTTCCACAGGGTTCCCACAGAAATATGAAAGTCAATTTCCCTGACTTTCCCTGACCACTTCTTACAAAATTCCCTGATCATAATTAACATGCTTATACCAACACTTTATCTAATGTACACTTTTTTACAGCCTCCACCATCCCCATAGCTGCCCATCACGCTCCTGTTTAACAATATATATATATATACAGTAAACTCCCGGTATACCGCGCCCCGATAGATCGCGGAATCGGGTATATCGCGGGTCAAACCATGTCCCCCAATCAGAAATGAATAATAATAATAATAACACAGTAGAACCTCGTTAATTCGTGATGGTCGGGACCGAGATAATCACGGATTACCGAATTTCACGGACTAGCGATTAAAGCCCGGAAGGTCTTGTCAAGCTTCTCAGATACCGGCGTGCAGCTGGGTTAAGGCCAAGGTCATGTGACGTAACATCTACCGAGGCTTACTGCGCCATGGCAGCAGATAGATAAAAAATAGTAAACTCTCCATTATTCGTGTTAATTGGGACCCGCCGATGCCCGGCTAATTAAAATCCTGTAAAAAAAAAGTAATAAACCCGGATAATCCGTTCACGGTAAAGACCGTCTTCGAATTAGTCTCGGCTTAAAAAAATACGGCACTGCCTAGCCATTAGTTCACGGTCATTTATAACAGCCGAAGAAAGAAAGATAAGATCGTGCTGAACTTGCACACATAAATCTTCCCACTTCGTCCAGCCGAATGCCAGCCAGACACGTCACTCGCCAGGCGCCTGCCGTGCGTTGGCGGGTGGAAACAAACAAAGGGAGACGGGAAGCAGAAGTCAAGACATCCCCCTCAAGTTTAAAGAGTGAAAAATGTGACAGCTGAAAGGGGGACGACACAAAGGGTCGGTACAAACAGTGTTGCAGAGTTTGGCGGCCCATGCGAAGGCTTGCAGTGTTTGCCGGCTGCCGGCCCGCGTGACGTTAATTTTAAGCGCTGACAATTTTTACTTCTCTTTTTTTTTCTGCACTTTTAAATCGTCCCGGATTATCCGATTCCCGAATTAGCGCGTCACGGATTAACGAGTTTCTACTGTAATAATAAATGGAATAAATGATTGACAGCCGATTAAGATAATTTTGCGTTGTAACTCACAAACTAAGCATCGGGCAGAAAAAAGCCTAGGCGTAGAAAATGTCCGCAGTGAAATTCTAAACAAGATATCTCCGTACATTATTCCTCTATCTTGTAGTGTTTTCAAATTATGATCCAATCCAGACCAGTGTTATTTTCTGAAACATTAGTTCTTAACATTTTTTTTAACCCACAAATAAAGCATCGGACAGGGGACCCGATAAAGCCTACCGTCCAGCGACATTATCCAGCGTGACTCGGCTGGGGATTGATTTTGGATAGGTTTGGTTGACGGCAAGCGCTGGGAGGGGAGAGGCGAGCCGAGAATATGCGACCAAGACACCCGGGTAGAGCGGTAGACGGGAGGAGTGGAATATAAGCGCCAGTGATGAGAGGGGCGATTAAGCCGAAAGGGGGGAAGTCTGGTGACCTTGAGTAGTTCACTCATTTCCGTCTGCACACTTCTCGTGGTCACGTGTGTTGACAAGCGGAGACATATAAATGTTTTGTTACAACTTGAACCTACAGACGTAATATTATTCGTTGTATTATACACGTTCATCTTTTTACTTTGGTATAATGTTTTAACATTAAATAATAAAGTAAATCAGCTAGCGTAATTTTAATCTTTGCCGAGGAATTCCCAGTGGTCCAATACTTACGTGAACCATACTGTACCACTTTTGCCGTGAGGTAGTAAAAAAGCCCCGGATATGTTTATGTGTAGCGGCCTCCCGACCTTTAACCAGAGGCTGGGGAATATAACACTTGCCGATCCGAGCCACACACACTCAGCAACTCGACAAAGCGTTTGATGGAATAAGTAAAGACAACGTTTAACAGACTTTTTAATACGGCGCCACTGATTGCGCTAAAATTATTTTGGCGCAATTTTTGTATCCCACATGTGACCATTTATAATTTACTGTAAGCATGGATAACAAAGTTTAACCACTTTACACGATAGACGATTCTTTATTTTATATTGTACGAATGCTAGAATTGTTTTTCACGTATCTGCTGCATACTTCTGCAAAAGACACGCTATTTGTAAGTACGTAAATCTAGAATTTTTATTTTGTCAATCAAACTCGGTACTTTGCGATTCATATTCGGTTTGAAGTATTACTATGGCCTTTCTATTTAGAAGACTTTGACCACAAAATCGTGTGTAACCGCACACACTGCACTTACTTTGTTACGGACACTCAGACGAAGCAGATACTGTGGCTGACACCACGAGACTGGCAGCAGCTTGTGTGCCGCACGTGTGTATGGCGGCGTGTGGCGCGCTCGTAGGCCGTGCGACAAACTGTGCGCAGCATGCGGAAAAATAAAAAATAAAATTCAACATTTAATATTTATATTTACAATTTATTATTTTTATTTTTTCACCCGCGTTTAGTGAAAACTGCGGATGCAAAGTCCGCACAAAGGCGGGCCGTCTATACTGTGCGTGCTTGCCGACCTATTAGAACACAGGCGGTGTTTTATGCCTTTTGACCTTGGTCACATCGAAACATCGCGGTTATGCAACAACGCGGGTAAAAGTTATGTCCCCCGACAACCGCGTTAAATAGGGAGTGTACTGTATATTTTAATTTTTTATTATAAATTTTTGAACTCAAAAAAATTAGAAATGTTGGTATAAGCATTTTAAAAATTGAGATTATTGAACGAGAATACAAACTAAAAAATAACATTATCACGATAACAGTACCATAAAATTTAAATAAACATATGACAAGTATAATATTACCAAGTGATACAATTTACAAATCTTTCCCAGAACAAAAACCTATTTGAATTAAAAACAAAAATATTGCATTTGCCAATGGTTAACCATCATATGCTGCTTCAGTCCAGTATCTTTTTGTGTAACAAATTAATCTGTGCTGAAATGGTTTCTTCTTCATGCTGTTTTTCTAACCTTAAAATCTTTCTTCTTTCTTCTAGTTTATTTATTTCATTTTGGAGTTGCCGCTTTTGTATCGTTCCACCTTCTTCTTTCTTGTTTCGCTTTGCATTGTCTAGATGCTCACTATACCGTCTTCGAGAATTTCTGACATAAGACAACATCTTTTGTGCTAGCGGGACCTTGTGTAGGGTCTCGTAATATTTTATGCCATCATAAACTTTTCTTTGAGCTATGAGACTTTCTTCCTGTAGATTTTCAACCAACAAGCTTTTGTTGATCGAAAAACCACTCTCAACTGTTGCATTGCCATGTGAAAATATAAGGCACAATTTCACAACTTCCCACAGTTCTTGGTATTCAAGTAAAATTGAAGAATAAAATTCATCTAAGCACTGAGAAGACTACATTATTTTCTTCTAGGAATTCACAAAACTTTTTCTGAAGACCACACTGTGCTTCATCACAAATGCCAGAGTACTGAGTCATTGCTCTTTGTGCAACAGTTTCCGTTATTCTATTATGTGAATACAGAACATCTAAGAGGATATCAAATCTAATTTTTCCTTGCTCTGGCTGTTTATGAATAATTTTTGGGTCCAATGAGGACAACCCCTGAACTACTGGATATTTTAAGGGACTCCGTTCAAGTATCTTCTCTGTCATTCTTGTTAGTATTTTTTGGCAATCTTTCTTGAATTCAAGAACTTCGCGATCAGTTGAAACCACCTCTCTAAGAAGTTTCTTAGTCTGAAATCCCAGATCAATGTTTTTGAGTTCACGTAAATTCTCCGCACAGTGTAAATCAACAGCAAGAAGTTTCTTGACTGTAGCAGGCATCTTGTTTGACTTGACAAATCGTTGCATCAAAGTTTCAATCAAGTTTTTCAAGTCTGAGGACAAGTATGGAGCGAATGGACTTGCTGTTTGATATTTCTTCAGGAAAGGTTCACAGTCATTTGATAATGACTTGAAAAAAGAAAGTTTACACTTCATGAACTTGTCTTTAGATTGGTCTCTAACATTGAGTAATGTCTTGGTTTTTACAGCCTTTGTGTTTTCGATAAATTTCTTAACATCATAAAACAGAAGTAAAGCTCTTTCTAAACATGGAACATTCTCCAACCACCTAGTAGTACAGTACTTTCGAGGAAACTCTTTTCTTCCAGTGACAAAAGTGAAATCTGCACGCCTCGCAGGTGATTCATTAAAGATAAAATAGATATCGCGCAGAAAAGTAGGGACATCCCAACCAACAGAATTCAGTCCTGTTCTTATTGCACCATTTACAACATGGAGACCACAAACACCAGTGTTCACAAGAATCTTGCCATCTGGTTCCGATTCTTCTCTTATCTTCTCATCAAGTTTCTTAAGGAAACTCAAGTTTACGTTGGGCCCATCCATTGAAATACTCAAGATTTTGTTTAGTGACATAGGTTGAATGCCAGATGTAAAACTGTGGAGAAGGTTTTCTGCTGAGGCATGTCCTAGGAATACACTATTATAGTACTGTGTACAAACCTTATTTCGATTGACATCAAAATATCTTACGAACAAGTCCATTTGTCCTCTCTGAACTATTTTATTTATAGATTCATCAAAGGAAACAACATAATCTTTGCATTCACTTAAACGTTCCTTCAACAGCTGATCAAAATATGGTGCAAGTCCATGATTAATAACATAAGAACATTTAGTTTCACCCATTGAGAATTTTGAGGCAATCCCACTGTCTGGGAACATTGAACGAAATATTTCACCTAAATCTGCGGTTGAATGCAATGACATATTTTGGGTATTCACAACTTTCAAAGCCCATAAAACCTCGGCTCTTAAAACATCATCTTTCAAGCAGAACGAGTCTACTGACACCGAACAAGCAGGTATGGATACAGTTTTAATTTCAAATATAGAAGACTGAGGGTCACTACTGTCCAACTTAGTACACTCTTCTGAAATGTCTGTAGTTTTACTTCCAACACTTGTATCTGTGTTCGCTACATTTGAGGAGGATGATATATTCACTTCACGACTACAAAAAAAGGTCTTCACTGATGTCTGGGAATTCACACATTTTGTTAAGTTTGTGTGCTTCTTTCCTTTAGCATGTGAGATCACAGCTTGACGACTCATGTTACCCAATTCAAAGGACTTCTTACAAGCTCTGCAGTAAGCATGAAAAATATCTGGACCTTTACATAACCATCCCACAAACTCAGGACTCTGCTTAGAGTCAAGCCATAGTTCATTAAAGACTGTTCTTTTTGAGGTCATGTTACACTATTTATAAAAGCTCACTGGATACTGAAAAAAATGGAAAAGAAACAATTAGTAACCCTGAAGTAAATAAGATAAAGTTTTTACACATTATCTTCAGTCAACCTGGAAAAAAAGTTATTAAACACAACACACATACACAAAATTGCTGCCCATTAAGAATGCCATTAATTATAAATTATATTCCAAGATAAAAAAAAAGAAGAAAGAGAATAGAAAAACTAAAAGCTGAACAAAGAAAGAAGCCTCCACAGCATAAAAGAAGTGAAAGCTGTGGAGGGGCAGTTTAACGTCATACCCAGGACATATTCACTGACTTTCTGCTATCTCAGCACAATTTTCCCTGACTCACCGGGTTCCAAAACATATTTCCCTGACTTTCCCTGACCAATTTTATTTTCACTGACTTTCAATGACTTTCCCTGACTTTCCAGGTCTGTGGGAACCCTGTTCCAGCTATATACTTAACTAGCTGCCCGACCCGGCTTCGCACGGCTATACTAATGGAAAAAAATTAAGCCACATCTCCCATTTACAGTAATGGTAAATTAAAAAAAATTCAGTGAAAATTTATTACAATGCTGTATAATGTACCGGAGAGAAAATGAATAGCACCGATGGTTTCCCGACTCGTGCACGCATCGTACAACTGATGTACCCGTACTTCGCTAAGGCAGTCTACAGGCAGATCACTCTTGCGCCGCTCATTATACATGCCCCTCCTTTTGGGTACGCCACTGCCGCGCGATGCCCGTTGCCATGGAGATGCAGAAGGCATGAATAATGCAAAATACTGTTCTCATGCAAAGTACCCACAGTTGCCTGGTTTTAACCACCCATGGAATCTAATTTTCGGAAAATGTCATCCTGCGTAACATAAGGAACATTACTGTGAAGTTTCAAGTCTGTAAAATATATATACTTGAAAAAAAAGGGCAATAAAAAAAACAAAATAAACACAGATAGAGGAAAAAAAAACAATATTTTAGGTTTGCGATTTAAAGTGATAAAAAGTATTTAAATACGAATTGAACTCTTATGAGAGTACTGATTGCTTCGTTGTTAATATCACACGGGTGTTTTTACTTGTATGGGAAAATTAAGAATGATAAGGCATCTAGTGCGTGGCAACAATGTTAATAGGCAATAGCGCCTGCGGCATTAACACACACTTTGTACGTGTACTGCATGTTGTACCTAAACCCCTCCAACGCATTTGATTCTAAATTGGACTTTTAGTAAGGATCCCTAATGTTATTGATAATATAATATAATATAGCCTATAGCCTTCCTCTATAAATGTACTATCCAACATTGAAAGAATTTTTCAAATCGGACCAGTGGTTCCTGAGATTAGCGCGTTCAAACAAACAAACTCTTCAGCTTTATAATATTAGTATAGATTAATTACAATACTTTTTTTATTTCATCACTAATTTTTTTTGCCAAAGTACAAAAGCAGATAAAATGTTATTAATACGAGGGGGGGAACCCAAAAAGATTGGATTTTTGTCATATAACATTTATTTATTACTTTTTTTTACACAATTTCTTCAGTGACCTTCAAAGTACTCTCCATTAGATGTGATACACTTGTCAAGTCCTTTTTTCCCACTGTTTAAGGCACCTCTGGAACTCTTTAACTTTCATATCCTCCAATGCCCTTAGCGAAGCTGTTTTTATCACCTCCAGATCATCAAAACGCTTCCCTTTTAGATTTTTCTCTATTCTCTAGAACAAGAAGATGTCACATGGGGCTAGATCCGGTGAATACGGAGGGTGGGGAACGACAGACCACCCGTGAGAGGCCAAATAGCATTTCACTTGTAAGGCCGCGTGTGCGGGGGCGTTGTCGTGATGAAGGAACCAGTTACCTGATCACCAAAGTTCTGGGTGTTTCCTCCGAACATCCTCTCGCAAATGTCCTGAGACTTCCAAATAAAAGTGCTGGTTAACAGTCTGGCCAAGGGGAACAAAATCCTGTTGCACAATTTTACAAACATCAAAAAAGACAACGATCTTCTTAACATTCAACCTCACTTGTATTGGCTTTTTTGGTCTGGGGGAGTTGGGAGTCTTCCACTGGCTTGATGCTTGCTTGGTTTCTGGGTCATACCAGTAACCCCAAATCTCATCACCTGTAATGACTTTGGTCAAAAAGTTTAGATCACTTTCAATCTCTTTTTTCAAGTCCTTGCTCAAATTCAATCAAAAGTTTTTTTTTGATCCTGTTTGAGAAAGCAAGGAACACATTTAGCAGTAACACGTATCATATGAAAATCTTCAGTCAAAATCCACTGGCACGAGCTCCAACTCACTCCTGTCTCTTCTGAAATTTCGTTGATCGTGAAATGACTATCCTCGTTGATTTTTTAGCAATTTTTTCAATGTTTTCATTGTTTTGAGATGTTTAAGGGCGCCCAAAACGAGCAGTGCTCTTCAACACTCATCTCATTACGTTCAAAGTGCCCAAACCACTCAAAAACTTGTGTGTGACTCATAGCATCCTCCTTGAAAGCCTGTTGAAGCATTTGGTAAGTTTCTGTTGACGATTTTACAAGCAGGAAACAAAATTTCAAACAAACTTTTTGTTATTTTAAATCTTCCCTAACGACTTAGCAGGCGGAAAACGAGAACAGTAAGAGAAAAACAATACTACGATCAAATGTTAACCTACAAACTGACGCCGTCTGGGCAGCTGTTTAGTGACGGTATCTACTAACCCCATCTAGCGGAAGAACTTTCTACCAAGTCTACGAATGGCAGCATGCTCTCAGTCCGGGTTTTTTTTTTTGGGTCCCTATAGTAAGTGATACAAATTGACACAATTCTAAGTAGTTTTTTTTAGCTCTGACAATGAAGTGTGACATTTGCAGACAAACTCATCAACATCTGGGAAAAGTATGAATAGAGCAAGTTATTTATTGAAGCACTAATTCAGGATGGAGCAAGAAACAATTATGGCGAGTCAATCGTCAAATTAAGAGTGAGCATTGTCACAGCTCGTTGTAAAGTTGCCTGACAGAGTCCACATGCAGCAACACTCATTAAGCCCCTGCCTACCTGGACACACATACGCTGTGCAGAGGTTCAGAAAAACCCACGCGACTTGGGACACTGCTCATGATATCCAAGAGGTGTCTGTTTAAGAAAAGCATTAAAAGATGTGTTCAGGACAGACGTGTATTTCTGAATTTTGTTTTTAAACTATATTTTTAGAAGAGTGAAAATGCTAAAACTTGTGTTTTCAGAACGGGCATAAAACACTCAGTATAGATTTATGAAAGCATTCAAGCCTTTATCTTTATTTCCCCGCCATATTATGCTATGGTTACTGCTCGAACATCATCATAGTTGCCCTAGACACGACAAGAAGACTCACACTAGTTCAGAGCATTGCACTTGGAGGCAATCACACGCTAGAAGCACCAGCGAGCGTCGCTCTTATCACCTCATCAACACAAATAAATACACCTCAGTCTAGGCAAGCCCTCATGAATTCAAGAACCACCACCAGACTCATCGAAACTTCACACATGCACTGCCAACCAACTCACAAACCTACGAGGCAGTGACAACACAGTGTAGTGAGTTATGGTCACAGTTTCACTTGCCGGCCTCAGCTGAGCAGTCCATTCCCCTAACTGGTACAAGGGTAGAACGGAGGAGAAGTGGGGGGATAATGTAAGTGAGGGCTTGTAGTTCACATACTTCCCGGCTGCACAGCCATAATACATCTTAACCTTGTTGGGCTTTGAATCATGTGAATTGTGAATTCTGAAGATTGTATTTAACATCATGTGACAATTGTAAAATAATATCACCACCTATTCAACACAAACTGTCAATTTCCATTATATGTTGACAGTTCAACTAAAAAGTGAGGATAATCAGAAACTAAATAGCTCACTACCCCAGTGAAAAGAAATTTTCCGGTTTCCACTGAACTGAAGAATATGTCAAATGTTCAAAATTTGCTGGATGGATAAAATTTTTTTTAAAAATATTGAAAAATGGCTTTGGATCTCTAAAATGGGAATGGTCAATTTTGGATTAATAATCTGGCAGTAATTAAGATACTAGTGATGGTTCGAATCCCATTTTTCTCGAATCCGAATCTCGAATCCGAATCCCAAACAGTACCTCGAATCCACCCCTCGAATCCGAATCCAGTTCTCAAAGGTTAATTATAAAATAATTTATAAGTTAAGAGAAAAAATTAAACATTATGCAGAATTATTTAACCCTTTAAATTTTTATTTAAAAAAACAAGGATTTGACACAGTCTGGATCAAGACGATTCCGTTTTTGGTCACATATGTTTCCTGCAGTGCTGAACAAACGTTCAGAGAACACTGTCGCAGGTGGTGAACACAAATATTTTTTGGACAGTTTATGTAGCCTGGGTGAACATGCAGACTGAGTTTTCCAGTATTCGAGAATGTTTATTTCTGGGTTAACTGTAGGATCACGTAAGTTTTTGGTCACTTCATCAATTACTGTGGAATCCGACTTGGTGGATTTAAGGCATTCAGGCATTATCTGTGAGTACAGTGATTCATGTATCCACGTAAATCGGAAAACGAAATTCAACATCAGACGGAACAATATTTTGTAGTTACCAACTTGACATTTGTTTAAAGTCCCAAATGAAGGTAAATGCATTCCTGAAATATTTAATGGAAACTAAAAGGAGCCATCTTGGCTTCAATGGTTTTAGGCCATAAGAAATATTGTTGGCGTCTTTTAAAATTAAGCCTCACTAAAGCATAATGATTAATATGCCCGAAGTTAAAAGTGACGGGGTGTTTTCTCTGGTTTACCCATTAAAATTTTTTATATTAATATTAGTTATTTTTTATGTTGCTCAAAATGATTGGCTAACAAATTCATTGGTTGGCCATCATGGAATTCTCAGATAATACATATTTTAACGTTGGTAGTCTACACAAACCAAACTTGGTCCTAAAAAAATTCATAAATAGAACGTATCAGAATATTTAAAATTGAATTGCGATTAAAATAATAATTGTATAATGTATTAATTTTTGTCATTCATTATTTCATTGTTATTACTACATGTGCGACCGTAACTTGTGATGAAAGTCGGCATTATTGTTGTATTACTAAGTAACAGATCTCTCGGTAAAGTTATTTAAAAAAAAAAAAAACAAGATTCATATTTAGTCTAGATCCTAAATGTGCTTTATTTTATTTTTTAGCATATTCTGAGAATACATATGTGATTTATGCCTTATTTAATGCCAATGTAGCGACAATGCATCCATGTTCATGAATACCAGCATACTTTTCACTCAAGCTAACCATCAGACTCTAACTAACAATATACATGAAACGCTTCGCAACTTAAAAATATGGTTCGAAGCAAACAAATTAACATTAAATCTAGAAAAAACAGCATTTCTTAAATTTAACACAAGCTACGTGCAGAATAATGACTTGCAAGTTAATTACGGAGCTACAGTCATAAAGGGATGCATGAATACCAAATTCTTAGGTCTTCATTTAGATAGTTGTTTGAATGGGAACACACACATACACAACATTATACCTAAACTAAATGCAGCCTGCTTTTCATTACGTACTTTGGCTCATTATATGAACCTAGAGTCACTTAAGCAAGTATACTATGCATACTTTCATTCAATAATGTCATTTGGTATAATTTTCTGGGCACAATCTTCCCATAGCAAGCACATTTTCATTATACAGAAGAGAGTCATCAGAATTATGACGGGAGCAAAAAAACTGGACTCTTGCAGACCATTATTCAAAAAACTTAACATTCTTACTTTTCCTTCACAATATATATATTCTACAATTAAATTTGTAGTAAAGAATTTTGACTACTTTTTAAAAAGCTCAGATGTGCACACATACAATACCAGAAATAGAAATGACCTCCACTTGCCACTTAACAGACTCAAGCTAAGTCAGAAGGGTGCAATTTTCTCAGGCATAAAACTATTTAATAAGTTACCTGAGAGTCTGAAAGAGCTAAGCAAACAAAATAATAAAAAATTCCAGAAGAACCTTAAAATATTTCTTTTATCTCAGACATTCTATACAGTGGATGAATTTCTCACATACTAACTGTTTGACATTTTATTCTACTTCTTGTAATACAATAATTTTTATCTCAGATTTAATATTTAGTATTGTATAATATAATAAGAAGATCCACTATTAAAAAATTAATAAATCTGTCAAATATAATAAAGTCTCAAGCTAAATGTATATGTGAAATGGTGTCTAAATATGTAATCAAATACTATACATACTTTTGTTATTCTTTTGTACATAGATTACTGTATTTATGTATTGCTGTGGGTTTATGTGTAAGCGCTGATCTTAGATATGTTATTTTTTAATGTATATAAAACTGACATGTTCCATATCCCAGAACTCCAGCAGTTTGTAAGGGGTCTACGGAATGAAATGAATAAATAAATAAATAAATAAATAAATAAATATAAAGTAAGTTTCCCAAATCAGTACATGCTTCATAATTTTTTTTTTATATAATAACGAATTAAAAGTACAATACAGTAGAACCTTGTTAATCCGTGATGCGCTAATTCGAGAATCGGATAATCCGGGACGATTTAAAAGAGAAGAAAAAAAAGAGAAGTAAAAATTGTCAGCGCTTAAAATTAACGTCATGCGGGCCGGCGGCCGGCAAACACTACAAGCCATTGCTTGGGCCGCCAAACTCTGCAACGCTGTTTGTTTGTACCGACCCTTTGTGTCGCCCCCCTTTCAGCTGTCACATTTGTCACTCTTTAAACTTGAGGGGGATGTCCTGACGTCTGCTTCCCGTCTCCCTTTGTTTGTTTCCACCAGTGTTGCCAGGCGTAGCACACAAAATTCGGGTACACTTACCTCAAAATTCGAGTACTTACGGGTACGAGAATTTCTTATTTCGGGTATCATTCCGGTACACACACAAAAAAGGATTAAAACATAAATAGCTATCTTCTTAAACAAAAAATTGTCATATATGACACAATCTCATAGCAAAAACTTTTATAGTTTCAAGGCCCGTGTGAAGAATATTAAAATGTGTGGTTTTGGCAGAACGAAGTGGAAGGGATAGATTAGGTCTCAAATAAAAAAAAAAAGTATAATTTAGAGGTCAGGAACCAAAAACTTCGCTAATATTATAATTTTTAGTTAACAGCTCAATTATATTATATGATTAAAAGTAAATTAAAATGAATATAAGATCTTCAAAAGCATTGTATATACAACTTTTCCTGGTACATTGAAGAGTGTTTCACACCCAACTAGCCCTCTTTTTTATATACAATACCAGACCCTCTTAACGCATGGCTATGCTACTGCTTCCTTTTATGAGTATTACTGGTGAACAAATGGGCATATTATAATTTTTTAAGATTGGTTTGTAATATCAGTTGATACTATTTATGATAATACTTTACCTATGTATCAAACTTTCCGAATGATTGAATGATTTGTGAGTGTTACACTCGTAAATCGTGGTTTTAGAAGTGCGACAGACTTTCGCAAAAAAAAAAAAAAATTACACAAATTTTTATATGACACGTGTGTTTAACAATTTATAGAAAGTTCAGGAAATATTTGTGGGACGTTCAGTCACTAAAAGAGAAATCGTCTTCAGTAGTGACATGTAGTTGGTTTAATGTTTGTGGTTGTAGGTCTGCATAAACATTTGCATTTGTCATTCGATTAAGTGAAATAAATATAAATAGCCAAATAACTCAGACGTTACATACGTTTACCAGGCAATTTCAATTGAAAAAAAATACTTATTGAATAATTTCATTCATGTAAACCATGCACAATTAAAAACGCAGGAGTAGTAATACATAAAAACAAGTAACTCAAGCAAGTGGTTCTACACACAAAAATATTTCATATTTACTATTCGTTTACCTGTAAATCCCCAATATGTTCCAAGTTTGTTGGGTCAAACCTAACTCTAGAGTTATCTCACTAATATTAACAAATAAAGTTGACAATGCTGCGGATAGTCCCTGTTATTAGTGGTGCATCTCCAGCTGCTCAGGGGCGGCAGATTAGGGTTCGTGCCTCGTGGCCTAAGGGATCTAGCCTGCCCAGGACGACTTTAGGAAATAAAAGTCCACATGAAGTTTCCGGGTTTTATGTACGATAAAACATACCATTTACATGGGGCTACCGTGGTCCCGCCTGTGGCAATCTCGATAAGGGCGATGCCCGGTTCCGCGCGCTTTAGTTTCCCCACACACTGCAAGGGGCGTCCCACCCTTACTGTAATCGCGACTAAAAAGGCCTAGCTGTGGAGCGACGTCTCCCTGCGTCTCTCGAGCGCGACTGCTCTCCCACGTGCCGCGCAAGCGACTCCCCTCCCACGTGCCGCGACCTTGACTCCCCCCCTCCGCGAGCCCGCGGAACGCGCAGATTGGCCACAGGCGGAGAACCACGGCCTAGGCGCCCGGTGAATAATACGAATAAAATAAATGAAATATGAACTATAAAAACAAATTAATCTGAAATGAAATACAATACAAAATAAGTACATACAAAAGGAAACACAAGTCTACACTGCACCCTCGGCGAGTAGAAACACTTCCACGAAGCAACACTCGGCAGGAGAAGGCATTGGCGTGACATATAGGCCTGTAAGAGTTAAGGAGGCCTTTGGGCCGACGTCAAAGTTACTGTTATAAAACAGAAATATTTTATTAAAATAATAAAGTTGAGAATTTATTACTATTGATTTTTTCGTTTTCTAAAATTCGGGTACATTTGCGTACCCGAGCAAGTCTTCTCGGGTACCAGGTACAGACACAGTAATTCGGGTATGCGTACCCGAATTCGGGTACGTCTGGCAACACTGGTTTCCACCCGCCAACGCACGGCAGGCGCCTGGCGAGTGACGTGTCTGGCTGGCATTCGGCTGTACGACGGAAGAGGGGGGGGGGGGGGGGGGGGGGGTTGCAAGGTCAGCAGGATCTTATCTTTCTCTCTTCGGCTGTTGTAAATGTCCGTGAACTAATGGCTAGACATTTTTAAGCCGAGAAACTAATTTGAAGACGGCCGGCCCTTACCGTGAACGGCCTTAACCCAGCTGCACGCCGGTTAGTCCAGGAAACCAAGACTTAAAAAGGCACAAACCTGTGAAAAATTTGTCCAAAGCTGAATTTTTGCACAGTTGTAGATTTCACTATGCTTAATAACATACCGAAAGTTTACCGCTGTAGACCTTGTGCGTATCGCCGAAAATTTGCATTTAAGTCCTAGATGACAGCGACCAGTGTTGTTAAAAGTACTCGGAAAAAGTAATTGGGCTCAATTACAATTACTGTGGTGACAATGTAACTAATTACAAGTAAAAATTACTTTACATAGAAGTAATCAGTAAAATTACAATTACAATTACTTTCCGCTACCATTTTAAAACTGACTTACGATTCAATTTTTTTACACACTGTTACATTAATATCTTCTAAATATATATATAACTCAAAGGTGACTGACTGACTGACATAGTGATCTATCAACGCACAGCCCAAACCACTGGACGGATCGGGCTGAAATTTGGCATGCAGGTAGATGTTATGACGTAGGCATCCGCTAAGAAAGGATTTTGATTTATTCTACCCCCAAGGGGATATATATATATATAAAAGCGAAATACCACTCACTGACTCACTCATCACGAGATCTCTAAAACTATACACCCGATTGACTTGAAATTTAGCATAGTTACTCATTTTTTGATGTAGACGCTCACTAAGAACGGATTCTGCGTAAATTCGATCCCAAGGGGAGTTTCGGGGGTGTAATATATCAAAATTTCCAGTTTTTGGTAGGAAATCACCATGGCAACGGCTGTTGCATTGTTGATGCTTAATTCGTCTCTATGGCAACGACTATTTCATTGTTAGTGCAGTCCTCATCACCGTTGAAATTTTGCGGGTACTTTAAATATATACTTTAAGTATATTATATATTTTACAGACTTGAAACTTCACAGTAATGTTCCTTATGTTACGCAGGATGACATTTTCTGAACATTAGATCCCATGGGTGGTTAAAACCAGGCAACAGTGGGTACTTTGTCTGCATGAGAACAGGATTTTGCATTGTTCACGCCTTCTGCGTCTCCATGGCAACGGGCATCGCGCGGCAGTGGCGTACCCACAAGGAGGGGCATGTATAATGAGCGGCGCAAGAATGATCTGCCTGTAGACTGCCGTAGCAAAGTACGGGTACATCAGTTGTACGTTTTGTGCACGAGTCGGGAAACAATCGGTGCTATTCATTTTCTCTCCGGTACATTATATAGCATTGTAAATAATTTTCACTGAATTTTTTTTAATTTACCATTACTGTAAATGGGATATGTGGCTTAATTGTTTTCCATTAGTATAGCCGTGCGAAGCCGGGTCGGGCAGCTAGTACATACATATATGTTTTGTTAAAAAAATGATTTCATGTAATGATTAAATTTATTATCTTTAGTTAAATGAATAATATTTGAGGACAAACTTGCTTGAATAACATCATACAAGTAACCTTCATACCTGTAATAAAAGTAACATTCTTTAAATTTTGGAATTGACCTTACAAAACAATTACAATCGTGGAAATACAGTAGCTAATGTCAGTAAATGTTGTAAAGAACAGTGTTAATACATATCATTAATAAAATTCATTATCTAGTTTCTTTACCGTGATGTGTTTCCTTAAATTTGAAGCAGTGCTCTATGCTGATCTGAGTATTTTATTTCCCAAACATAACTTACACTTCACAGACATATTCTCTTTGCTCTGTTTCCCAGATAATTCAAAATATTTATCAAGGTAACTAAACAGAAAAATTCTATCTTCATTATTAACGACTTCTTCAGCATTTGAATTTGTCGCAGTATCACTCCGGTTACCTATACCATCCATGATTGCGATGCATTTGCGAGTAGTGGACACAACAAAAGTAAACAAAGTGAAGACAAAAAGGCAAAGATATCTTGAACCTGACAAGCCACTTATGTGCTTAGTCATTTTAGATCATAGCTGTTGTGCATACGATCGTAGCACTACAAGCGTAAAATTATAAATTTACTAATACAAAAATGTATGTTCTTCTTGTTCTTAATTGTATTCAATATACGTTCCAAGAATAAAAGTAACGGCAAGTAAATATAAAGTATCGATTACCTTAATGTAACGATTACAATTAATGTTATGTATTCCGATTACAAGTACGAATTACATTTTTTAAATGTAACTCGTTACAAGTATAAATTACTTGAAAAGTAATCGTTACAAGTAATCCGATTACTTGTAATTCGTTACTTAACAACACTGACAGCGACTTACATCAGTCCATTAAAATGCTACCCATTTGTACAGTTTTTAAATTAGACTGTCCATAAAACTACCAAAATAATCTTGAGACACTAATGTTGTAAAAAGCATAAATTGTTAATATTAAAGATGTGATATTAAGCGATTAATTCATGACATATTATTTTTTATCTTTGCCACTCAGATAAAAATACTATTTACACCAATTTGAAGAGTCCAATGCGAAAAATGTCCAAATAAATGTTTTTGGTTATACTTTTGCTTTAAGACAGTATATTTATAAAGAGTCTAACGTAATTAGTTGGCTCATTAAAGCGGCCCGAGCGTTGCAGTGTACTGCGGCCGTACTGATCTCTCACGACCACCGCCGTTCCAGCGCGGCATTCCGACACACTGCGTACTGCGACACTCATTAAACTGGGTCTTATTTAGGGATTACTTAAAACATAGCTAATTCATATGAGAGGGTGTATGTTACATATAATGAGATATGCATTTTTTTCTTATATGAATGTTTTTTGATACAATAAAATTAACAATAAACGATTTCTGCTTGGAACTTGTAAATGAAAAACTCTAGAGGACCTCTGGTTTTATATCTGCATGGATTTATTCTGTTTCAAAAATGTTATTATTAAAAATTATTTTTTTAGCAACAAAATTTTTTTATTTCTGATACATCGTTTTATTTTCGATCAGAACAATGCAAAATTTTAATGTAGCCTGTATTCGACAAAATGAAAAATTATATATTTACTTCTTTAAAATCAGTTTACTACATAAAAATTGAATAAAACACTACATCGTAAATGTACTCTGAGTTTTTTTTCACTTAAAAAACATAATTCCTATAATAATAGTTTTTTTTTTCAGAAAATAAATAAAACACGAGTTGTGTTGTAAAACGTATAGGTAGCATTACATATTCAGTTTTTTTTTAATGAGTTAATGTATTTGAGTGCTGCGCCTAGCTGACGTCGTTGGATTGCTAGTGGCAAAGAGCGGTGGTGGATGTTTTTGCAAGAGTTTGACCGTATTTTATGACCCTACCTGTGAGAGGGTGTTCGTACCAGAAATCCTAACGGTTAAGGAAACTATCCATTCTCTGTAGTCACGTACGGGTGTGCTACTCGCGCAATATCGTCAAATATCACAACTTTCCGGGACGTTCGGTCATTTCTCGGTTAGCTCTGGTTTCACCATAGTAAACGGAACAAAATCTTGTCTGTAGTGATTTCATATTCCTATTACCGTAGTAGTATGGCGTTTGAGGACAAACAAAGTTTGCTGTATACTGGGAGCCTACTTAAAAAAAGTATTTATAGAGTTATTAAATTATTTACGAAACACAATTTTGTGGATCGTTTGGGAAATTATCATTTAGGACTTAACTGCTCGTTATTGGTGTGATCACAAGGGATCATCGGTAAACTTTTGACATGTTACTAACAAACGTTTATTCTACAACTGTACAAAGTTTCTGCTTTGGGATAATTTTCCATGTTTCTTAACAGCGAAATTCGTCCCGACCCCAAGCCGACTTCGGCAACCTCACAGTAGTACACACTACACGGCTCGGATAGCTTCAGGAGTCAAACAAATTGTATGAGACCCTTAACAAATATACCCATTTAAAGAAGAATAAATATGCAACAACGTTTATTTAAAGCGATTTTCACGTAGGGCTCTTTATATTTATGTAAGATGTATTAACTTTTCCGTAAAATTGAATGAAAATGAATTTCTCAACTTTAATGATTTAAATTGTCTATTTTATATAAAGATGTTTAAACTTTGTACTTTTTATCACTATCCTCAGATAGGGAAATGTTTCTAGATTATTTTGGGTTCCATACTGTCAGTCTACTCCATAAACTGCATTTGCAATATCCATTATTGTGGATCGTTGCAAAAAATTGACATTTTGGGCTTAACTGCTCGTTTTTGGTGTGACGCACAAGGTTTGCATCGAAAAACTTTTGATATGTTACTAAGAAACGTTCACTCTACAACTGTACAAAGTTTCTTCTTTGGGATAATTTTCCATGTATTAAAAACCTTTGTTTCTTTACGGCGAAATTCGTCCCGACCCAAGCCTACTTCGACAACCTCGCAGTAGTATACACTACGCGGCTCGGATCGCTTTAGCGGTCAGACACATTGTACCAAGCTCTCAACAAATAAACTAATTTAAAGTTTAAGAACTTTGCAACTACTTTTATTTAATGTTTTCACATCGGGCTCTACGTGTTTTTGTAATACGTATTTTCATTTGTGTCCTTTTTTTCAGAACACCTCTCTTCTAATTTTATTGAATAAATATCATATTTAGTCAGACGTAGTGAAAGATTTTTAAATTTAATCATTGAGAATAATGTTTTGAGTAAGTTTTGATTTGCTATTCTGAAAGTATACTATAGTAATTACGTTATAGTGCCATATTGTTGAGTGGTCAATAAATTATTATTTAGGACTTAACTTCTCGTTTTCGGTGTTCCGCGCAAGGTTTGCGGAGGTAAACATATCAAATGTTGCTAGAAAACTTGAATGTTACCACTGTTTTAAATTTCAGTTAGGAGCAAATTTTACAAAGATTAAAAATCTTCGATTTCGTGGGAGTGAGAGTGGCCACAGCGCTTGCGGCTGTGGCTCTGTCGCAGTGCGTAGACGACATTGATAAGCTCGGGAGACTCTAGTGATCCTATAAATTAAGCTATACTTTTGAGAGATATGTCCCTGTAAAGCTTAAGAACTATAAAACCACTTTTGTTAAAGAAATATTTGCGTAAGACCCTTTATTTTTAAATGAATTGTCTTTTTATTGCCTTGACTGATGTAAAAAACTTATTTCATTAATTTAACATTTTTTTTCTTACCTTTAATATTAACTTTTAGAACTTTATTCATTATCAATGTGAGTAGTAGTGCTTTAAGATTATTTTCATATAGCTATCGAGAGCCTACGGTAAAAAGTGCGAAAATGGGAAGCATTTTAATGAACTGCTGCAAGTCGCTGTCATCTAGGACTTAACTGCAAATTTTCAGTGATACGCACAAGGTCTACGGCGGTAAACTTTCGGTATGTTATTAAGCATAGTCAACTCTACCACTGTGCAAAAATTCAGCTTTGGACAAATTTTTCACAGGTTGAAACCTTTGTTTCCTGGGCTAGGTGTCTGAGAAGCTTGACAAGACCTTCCGGGCTTTTAATCGCTAGTCGGTGAAATTCGGTAATCCGTGATTATCTCGGTCCTGACCCCGTATTAACGAGGTTCTACTGTACCTCAATAGGATGTGTTCCAAGGAAAACGTTAACAGGCCAAGTAAATTGTAAGCATTTAAGTTTTTAAAGTACTACATTTACATCAATGTTTTTCCTCGAATCCCGAATCTTTTCCCTCGAATTTCGAATCTTTCGAATACTAGAGATTCGGTGGGATTCGAGGATTCGAGGATTCGACCGGCCCATCCCTATAAGATACCCTAATCATCACATATTTATACTGTAAAAGAATAAGATTAAAATATGTATAGGAAGAAAAGTTAAATCTGAACCGTCTCTCTTATCGCTGTGCGCAGGGGCTGCCTTCCCCTTTACCACCCCTTAGTGCAACGACAGTGTCTGGAGGGGAAGGCGTTGTGACCCCTCCAAATCAAGGCGATGGAGTGTCAGCCCGTCTTACACGAACGCGACACAAGGGTTATAACACATGAACTGCGTGATGTAATCACAACTGGAAAATACACTACATCGTTAACCCATGTCCAAATCATTCAAACACATACATATTTACAAAAATAAATCAAGTTAACAGACCATCAGCATGCTAACAGTCACGCTATTTGTTTGCAGTCATAAAAAACCTCTCTGTGAAAAAACTATATTATCATAAACAAAAATGCTGCATGTGTTAAAATAACTCTTTCTTTGAAGGCTTGGTTATCAAGTTATCATTTGGTTAAGGGTTCTGTAAAAATAGAATTTTCTTAAAGGTAAAATACAGAACATTTGCGTTTTGTCACTACTTTTTCCGTCACTAATGTTCGACGCAAAAACGTGTGTTGATTATAGATACATAATTTTAAGATGCCAACGTAATATTTTAATAGTTAGATAGTTATTATATTATGTTATTTACATAATCTGAGTCTGATGTGAAGCTGGCATTTTCCGTTTCACTAGAGGAATCTTTGTCTGTAGATTCTTCAAGATTAACAATAATCTTATCTATTTCAGTATCTAATAACCTATTCCAGTATTCATTCTCAATTTTTTCCACATGCCAGCAGCATTCTTTCCATTGCTCATTAGAGTAGCTACTAAACAGCTGTTCACATAATGTCTTCTTGTCTTCGAGTGAGGATGATATTTCTTTGCACACTTGTCCTTTAATATATCCCCACACTAACTCAATCGGATTGAGGTCAGGATGATAGGGTGGAAGCCTAATTACTTCGTGGGAGTTCATTTTAATGATTTCGTCAATTTTGGAAGTTTTGGAAGTGGGCACTTGTTTCGCAAGTAATAGTAGGTTGGCTTTTGTTAGGTCAGAGGAGAAAGTTACAATGTTTATTTTAGCCACTCTTGAATCACTTGTTTGGTGTTAGCGGAAGTCGGCTTCTTATTTGTCTGTACATTGTGATAACTTGCATTGTCGAGAACAATGACGGAGTTTTCAGGCAAATTTGAAAGCAGTTTATGTGTAACCCATTTCGAAAAGTTTTCGAAATTCATGTCATTATGATAATCTCCCGTTGTTTGTTTTGACCGGAATATCAACAATGCATTCTGTACAAATCCCTCCTCTCCTCCTGCATTCACAATTATGAAACGCTGGCCTTTCCCGATTGGCTCTGTAACGCCCAGCTCATTGTCCGATTGCCAACAAGAACTAACGCTGTGGGTAGCATGGATGTACGTTTCATCTACATAAACGATTGAACGACCATCGTTTCGAAACTTCTCAATCAAAATCCTTCTCCTTGACTGACACTTCGTCCAACGGAATCCCAGTCTCTTTAACAGTTTTCTCAAAATTTTTTTACTGCAGTCCAAAACACCATCATCTCGCAAATCCGTCTTTAATTTATTTAAAGTTGGAACAGTTTCCTTTTTTCTTGCCAGTAGGTGTTGAAAAGTTCAGACCAATTTTACTTTTTACTTTCCCCTCAGCCAAAATCCTTTTTACCGTTGATTTATAAACACCCGTCGCAGCACTTGTCGCTTCAGTAACATTGTATTTTAAACCGTACAGCAACTTATTTTCTTTCAGATGCGTCGCAACATTGTATACAATTTCACGCGCCTGTCCTCGCAAGGGTCGTCCTGGAATAAGGTTCGACTTAATTCCTGAGGTTGATGGGATAGGCTCGCTTGTTGTACTGTGTAACCCAGGTCCCGGCATGACGCGCTGACGCAATCCTCACGCAGGCGAGTCAAGCGCGGAACTGATCCCCTCCACTTCCCCTGGCGGCTATCACGTGACGGTAGTGTGCGTCACGCCACGAATTGGGGTCTGCGCAGGTTCACAAGTATCTTGCCGGGCTTTACCTTAAAGCAAATATTGCAGCTGAATACAACTGCTTTGAGAAAATATAATTCAAGTTTTATCTAGTCAACGTAAATTTTAGAGAGCTCGCCGTAAAGGGGAACTATAACCTTCTAAATCGGAAATTGTGGAATTACATTTAATTTGAACAGATCTACAATTTTAAACAAAAACAATTTCTTTAGTTACCTTTAGCTGCTGTGCTATCTTTTGTAGTAAATGGCACTCCTAAGAAAGGTTTAGTTTTCTTCAGCTCCTCAGGAGTCAAAGAGCCAGAGTTAACAAGTTTTTCGACGTCTTGCGCCTCTCTGAGGGCCACCTCGAATCGATCGCACACCACTGCATTAATCACTGGATTCACTTCTCGAATGCGATCGATAAAGCCCTGGACCACATCCACTGCACTCACCTGCACAAAAGAGGTTGCCAGTGAGACATTTTATTTTTTATTTGGACTTAATGTGTCATAGACAGAGTGGTAACATAACCTTCATGCATTGTCTAAAGTAGCTTTTTATGACATAACCATCTTGCTTCATCTAATATAGTTTTACATGATATATCTATCTTGCATTGTCTAATATATCTTTGTGTAAAAAACCATCTTGCGTTGTCTTACTAATATTACTTTGTGTTACATGATATCTTGCATTGTCTAAATATAGCTTTAAAATAAATACGGCCACTCTCCTGGCAATATATAATTCCAGGTTCATTTTTTTAACTGTCTCATTTACTTTCAGACTTAACAAAACTTAATTCATCAAATTTTACATTGAATTAAATTACGATGGTATATTTATAATTAAATCATAATAAAGTATTTCTCCTGGAAATAATTAGGTAACATTTACATAGTGCCTTCAACATAAAAACATCAATTAAAAGAACAATTTTAACAAAAGTGTCAAACATAATTACAGGTTTATAGCAAACCATATCAGTTGAGTTGAACTTTTCACCATTTTCACCAACTCAAGTTCAGGGCTGTCACAATTCATCTTGACTTCTAACAGAGTGGTCACTGCTTGAATATCATGCATACAGGTTTTTTTTTAATTAGTTTGTGAAAAGGGCAGGTATTATAATTGTAACAACCCAGATTACAGCCTTCCTCATACAATCCAGCAATAATAGTTTGTTATAATTTTTTTTGTCATATTTCAGGTTAGGTTTTCAAATGATATAAAGTTGTTTCTTTTTAGAAGTTATTGTGAACGTAATTCTCCGGGTTTATTGTTTTTATTTTTAAAATTCATGTTTATTTTTCTCGTAATTTTTTTTTCTGGCTTCTTCGTGTAGGAAGGCATGCTGACGCGATTTTCCTTCGTTTTTTCCACGACCGAGGCTTTGTTTCAAACGCTAGGCGTGTGAGTCAACGGTCACGGGAGTGAGAGAAAGATACAAAATCGCTGCGTCGTGGGAACAGAAGTGAGCATTTAGTGGACGCCTCTGTTACCATGTGCCGTGATTGTCTGAAAATTACGTCAGCGAGCTCAGGACACTGCCCGCACAGAGAAGGAAGGCTGTAAAGTCAGTCATAGTCCGAGCACCAGGCCGAGCGGTCGTTGTTCGGGCGGCGGGCCGAGCGATGGCTCCGGGTTTTACCTTCTTTTTAATGTACATTTAATTTTTATTTGTTCTGTTGTGCTAAATATTTTGTGATTTTTACTTAAATAAATAAAACAGGTAATACATCGAACATTGTTTATAAATTTCTTCTTTCTTCCTGACCTGCAACCTGTATGTTCCACTCATCACCAATTTGAGCTAGCCGGAGGTGGTGAGTGGTGACATAATGTTTAGTTTTCTAAGATCTGCTAAAAGAGTGGAACATACTTCTGTAAAAGTCATGACTAGCCTAAATCCTAGCACACATTTTAGAAATAATAAAAAAAAATACAAGGAAAAGAACCTATGCATTAATTACATAACTAGTTAGTATGTTAGTAGTATAGTTAGTAGTTTTATTGTCCAAGTCGACTACAAAAATATACAATTATATTGTACATGTAGTATAGGACTCGTCAAGAATATTAAACATTATGAATACACATTTAAGTACAATTATGAATACACATTTAAGTACAATCATATACACATAAACAAAAATAATAGTATCTCGGACTATTTGCACAACATTTTGTACGATGTTGTAATATATGAAAATTATTTTTTGTTCTAGTCGAATAATTATGTAAATTGAAATTCTGCAGTTCATTCAATTGTGAATGAGCAAATATAAGTAATTCATAAATGTATAACGATGGTAATGTTAAGACACCTAAGCTTTTGAAAAGTTGTCTGCATGAGGTACGATAATTTACATGCATTATTATTCGTACAAATCTTTTCTGTATTTGAAAAAATTTAGATGTTAAGTGGATGAATATTTTAGATTTTTTCATAATGTGTCTCAAATTTTAGTGTTCTAACAATTAAAAGTTTTGTGTTACTCAAGTCACTTGAATCAGCCACACTTTTCATTTTTATTAAATATGAATACAAAAACCTAAATATGTATATAATGCACTTATTATTACACTAAAACCAAATCATAGCGTGTGGACATGGAGGGGTAGAAGCTAGAAGGTTTGAAGGGAGGATGGCAGAAGTGAGGTGGTAGACAAAATGACTGACCTGAACAATTAATGCTCCTCTATCAGTATTTGAAATGTAGTTTATTTCATTTTCACTGCTAGTAAGTAGTGTTACAATGGTCTTAAAATGACTCTATTTTTGAAGTATGAGTGTTGTCACAATGTCCAATGAACGTATATACGGGTAAATATGTTAACTGAACAGAATGGATTGATGCAGTTTCATTAAATACCAATAAATCAAATAATTGAATTAATGACCAAATAAAAGCACAAATGAACTTCCACATGTGAAGAATAAGGAAGAAAATTAATTACTGATGATTCACAGGCTAAGTGAACATGTAGCTTTAAGAGGGATTAGGCCTTGCCATCTTGATATTTCAAATATTTTGATACCGCTTGCAATAAATCTTCAGTGCTTAATATTTTTGGTTTGATATGGCACAGGACTTAGATTTGGCAACTTGCTGAAGTCAAAACGTGTGTACTGGTGTGGTTATCATGAATGTTATAGTTGCCCACATTATATAATAATAAATTACCTTGTCACACTTTCAGACTAGAGCCTGTTAGTGAATACGTGGTCACAACAAAGTATAGAAAGTCTGGGAGACATGATTAATGGCTTGACAAGCCAAAAATTGGAATAAATAGCTCAGCATTAGAATTATAGCACAAAGATGGAAAAATCCAAAATGGCTAGCAAATTGTGCACTTATTACTGTGCCTGAATAACTTTATTATCAATCTAAAAAATAAAATTTTTAAAAATTTCTTAAAAAGGCTGGTTATAAAGCTTGTATTCTTTTGAAGATATATACAACACACTACATCTAAGAGAAGATGTCAATTGTGTGCAATGTGATTAAGATATTTATGATAAAGTAAAGTTGCTGACCATAAGGCGTTCAAGTGAAGGTGACAGACTAAAGCCAATACATTAGAGAATAATATCAGACAGCTATATACTAACACCAACAAGTGTTTGAAAAGTTACCTAGAGGCAACAGGTGTAGCTACAGAATTAATTATAGATACAATGTAGAGTTATATATAACATATACGTAGTGTCAAATATGATAAACTTCTTTTTAAGAAATTGAAGCACTGGAGGTTTATTTTCTTAGCAATGGGGATTTATTTTTCTCCATGATTTAGTATAATGACTGAAAAAAATTCTAAGAGAAAAAGTAAATTATTATTATTGTCATTATGTTGGTGTGTCTCTAGTGTGTTTGGTAAAACACTGAGCTTGTATCACAATCAAGGATTGTAAAAGTGTTAATGATACATCATAATTGCATTTTCAAAAGCCATATAAATAAGTTAAATGATTACAAACCTCTCTCCTCCTAATTTTTTCAGCCAACTGGACAGCACTCTCTAGGAGAAGTGGAGACGCCACCTTGGAAATTGTCTTCCTCTTGGAATCATCATAGTACCAAGAGAAAACTTTGTCAACTACAAAATCAAAAACACTGTGGGCAAAAACTACAAAGGCTTGAAGAACTTGGCAGAAACATTTCAGAGCACGTCGTTTCAAACTTCGTGATCCTTGCGTCGGTTTTTCAAACTTCATCTGCAACAAAAAAAAAAAATTATTTTAAAATGACATTTCAGTACGTTTGAATGCAGTTAATATGCTCATTATAAAAATTTCAAGTTTCATTTTAGTTTACCAACTACAAAAAATTATTACCTTAGGGCTAGTATTCTAAATAGCCTAAGTATTTCAACAAAAAATAGCACATGACAAAAAACATTTGATCAAAGGTTATTTCATAAAGCTATAAGTGTACAACATACAAAAGAACATGTGTGTAACTTTCATTTTTTTTTATTGCATCCACATATTAGATAGCATCACCGAGAGATATCCTCACATGTGTAACATCACAAGATGCCAAGATGACTAGCATTTCTTTGAAACATAATAAGTTATAAAAAAACTTTAATTTCCTAAGTGCTAGCTAAAATTTTGTTTGGGTTTGACAAACTTCATGGTTAGAATTGTGAGTTTTGTTCAAAAAATATGCAAGTTCACACAGTCCTAACATGTAACAATGTTTAGCACATCCATTGAAAGATCTACGAGACAATGAATATGTCAAACAGGTAGCTACATTACTCGACAATAAACAGAAGATAATAAATACAATGAATATAAAATATAAAATATGAAAATACAGTTGTCACACAAGGCCTTCAGCTAGCAGCAGGTTTCTTTGCTCATTATACTCTTTACTGTTATCGTCCCAGTGTTTGCACAGCCACACACCAGCCTGCCTCAGCCACTGTTTGGTCTGGATGCTGTGTAGGGCAAGTGTGGGAGAGAGTGGGAGACTGGGCAGTGTCTGTGCCTGCACAGACAGTGGTTTTATTCGCATCAGGAAGAGGACACTGAGGACAGCTATAAACCTCTGTGCTAGCACAGCTTTCTCTCTCAGTCACTGTGTGAGTTTGAAGTGTCTTATAATCCACCCACTCTTAAAGCAGATTCTGTTGATGAATAATTAATGCAATCCGATTGTTGGTTTCAAGAATGGCAATTTTTATCAAAACAAAGTAGGCTAGTTAAAATGGTGTACTTTATTAGAAGGATATATATATGTATATACACACACAGTAAACTCCCTATTATCCGCAGGCGGATGATCCGCGGTGCTGATTATCCGCACATCCTATGAAAAAATACAGTACATATGTAAATCTGTATTTTATTATAAGTGAGCAAATTTGAACTCTATTTGACGAGTGTATTGTGTGCAGTATACAGTAAAACGCCACAGGCGAGCCCAGTGCGAAGGCGTAGTTGACTCACGAAGCGGCTTTGCAACACATCGTCGGACTGCTTCACCATTTAGAGGAACAAGACGACGATGCGCAGTTGGCTGAAAAACTTATGTTCCGAAAATTCAATCAAGAATTAAGAAAAGATGTTTACAAACTAAAAAACAAAAGTAAGTGACTGATCTTTTTCCAAAAAGTTGTAAATTTAAAGAGTTGTGCTTTTTTAATGTCTAATGAAGTGTCTGAGTACGTTCAGTATGTACTGTATCCTTGTTACGAAGTAAGTACCAAGCACTTTTATGTTTACATCACTGAAATGTATTGAATGTCAATTATTCAGTAAAATACTAAAATTTTAGTATCATTTAAAAATTATTTCTGTTAATTGTAACTTTTACTGTACATAAATTTTTAGAATTTTAAGTTGAAATTAATATTTCTTTTTTTTGTTTCCCATTTTCGGCTCTTTTGAGGATTATCTGCGTTTTTCACTATCCGCGGTGGCCCTGCCACTTAATTTCGCGGATAATCGGGAGTGTACTGTAGGGCCTACTTTAATTTTAAGGTTAGACTAACGGTTTTTAATTTTTCCCTCAATTTTTTTATAGACTTATCTCTAGGCGGAACCCCAACTCCTTCAAAGAAAGTTATTGGACAATAATTGTGCCTACTTTATACGACATTCGTCTTGTCTCACGGATCCCCAGTACCCCGCCACGTAACACCAGGGTTCTGCGGAACACCATTTGGGAACTGTCCTGTAAGAATGTAGGGGTGGTTATGACATAAGCGACACGATCTTGGTGACTTCATCAGTAGTGTTATGGATTCGGGATCTAAAATAGTCCCGCAACATGCAACAAACACAGTGCAGTGACATTACAGTAGGAATCAGCCTGGAGTGATTTTAGGAATCCATGGAATCCAGATACCAAGAGGGGTCAAAAACGGATCCTCCCGAATGAGGCAAATACGAAACCATTTCGTTACTTCGCTCGGTTTCGTTTCCACACGTCCCTCGATTTATTTATTTACTACGTTGAGTCTATAATCATAGAGGGTATCATAATTGAACAGGTCATTTGTACATGATTCATTGAATATTTACAATATACATACCCTAAATCACACTGACATCTGAGACATTGATAAACTGAAATATATTTGGTAAATACATAATAAAAATATAATATCTGATAAGTTTTTCTCTAAATAAACTTAATCTCCATGATTGCTTTTCATAAAAAATAACAAGTACAAAAACACAAAATTCATAGCATTAATATTACCTGAGACATTTCTATAGTGTAAACATTAAGGGTGATTCCAGTCGATAAGAAATCTCTCTACAGTACTTTGTTTACAAACTGGTTCACGTTCACAACATGACTACACAAATTTCTAGAGCTGTAGCAAACCGTATGTATTCGTTGCTGAGTAACGGGTGCGGCATCTAGTAACGAGTAACGAAACGTTTCACACGAATGCATTTCGTTACTCGCATCTTTCGTATGTTTCACGCATGCGCGCGCTTATTCGTTACAAAGAACGATGTTTGTTTATTAATAAAAGTATGATTTGGAAATTCGTCGTCCAAGTTTTTTACTGTTTATTAAAGGTATTGTGTGTGTAGACAAAGTTTTAGATTCGAACAGAAACAACGTAAGAAAGTATTTTTTACAAATTATAAATATGTATGTTTTTGTTTTTTATAATCGCGTATTTTCACGTTTTATGTTCTTATCTTAAAAGATATATTATAATAAAGCCGCTCTAATGAGAGTTAATTGTTTCTTGGTTAACAAAAGCTGTTAATTATCAAATATTTTTAATTGTTTATATTCGATTTATTTTTATTTACGCGACGTCATACTGTACGCGTACGAAATACGACTCGATTCGATGCTGTTACATAACATAGCATGTGCCATGTCATGCGGTATCAGATGTAACGAGTAACGATACGAAAGTAACGAGTACTAATTGTTATAGTAACGAATACATACGGGTACACATTTTTTCGTTACTTTTACACCTCTACAAATTTCAAAATATGACATTCACTTATTCGCCTATTCTTCGCGCACATTACGTTGCATGGGGAGGAAACTGGTATAGGAATCGGTTGCAATGTTATGTAGCCTTTTTTTTGGTAGTTTCTGTTATTCCCGTGCCAGCGGAAAGTATCGCTAGTTGTAACATATTAGATCATACTGGAGACTTTTGACAATTACATTTTTACATATTAACGTAAATAAGTAGCTTTTAACAGAAATATTAATAATTTTTATTTTTAAATTCAAAACTATGTTTTACTTAAGTTATAAGTAATATTGTAATTATATATTTGACACATGTAGTCATAGTAGTGTGTTTGTTTGTGTTTGTAAGTTGGAATTAACGTGCATCTACGAACATACAATTATTTTTCATTTGGAATATTTAATTTACACAGTTGGAAATATACCTACTGATAAAACATGAAACTAAAGCCAGACTTTGCATGGAGAGGGAGGCGAGTGCAGTGGCATGCAGGTTGAGGACATGCGTTGTGATTGTGCCGTTTGGTTTGGTTAGGCATGTTTTTGTGCTCTGGCAGAGCAGTGAATTGTAAAGCCGTAATATCCTATGAAAAGAGCCGCATGCGGCTTGCGAGCCACGGTCTGCGACCCTAGCTCAAGGGGAATGATCCAATAGTTCCATTCGTATTCATTTCTTTGCTCTTGTTGATAGACGATACCTACGGACAAGAAATGAAAAATTCCATTGACCTTTATGAAAAGAAATTACATTTAGTGCTGGGAAAAATTGTATCCTATGTTGCATATGTAAAATTTAATTCTTGAGGAAAGTACTATGAAAACACAAACATTTATAAAAATGTTTACAGATTTCCAATTTCATAGTAACTACAAAAATGATAACTTTTATGTACAAGTTCTTGGCAATTGTTGCGGGAGTAATTTGGTAGACATTAATTTAGCAGCTTCTGCGAAACAATCAATGTACATATTTATCAAGATCTTTGAGAATATAACTTTTTGTCACATGTGGATTTTTATTGGTGACTTTTGTTTTTAATGATACTTTCCACATGTGCCTATGTGCAGGGCAGAAATTTAGGATAGGTTTGCGAGATACATATGGGTAAAACATATACCGTTATTTTCACACTCGATTATAATTGTGCAAAATTTGTATGTAACGGGACAATTGAGAGTTATTTAAAATTTCGGAAAAGGTATACCTTTTTACAGATAAATGTGCATAGTCTATATTAGCCTGCCACTATAGTTCAGCCCCATGATATTTTGACACATTTATTGTAATATTTAGCATGGAAAATGGATTGTGTTTTGCGGAAACAATGGAATAGTCCGTATTCAATTTAATGTTAAGTAGGTAAAGAAAAATTCCCAGTATAACTTTTGTTTTGTTAATATTTAAGAAACTGTTCGAGTTCGACACTGCCAACCACAGAAACAAATGTAATATATTTGAAATTTAAATTGTAGTTCATGTACAACCCAGCCCTCACTAACATGGAGGATTTATTATGACAGGTTCTAAGTAGGGGCCCAATTATGTGAAGATTGGTTTTTTTCTATGCTTATTTTTTCGTATAACATACCTCCAAGTAGGTCACTTGAAACTAAACTTATTTTTTCAAAAATCTCAATTGGTTACTAAAGTTTAATTGAAGTCACTTGTCATTTTTTGTACGTTTTTGTAGGTTATGACATTGATCAACATTTATTATAACTTGACATTGGTGTTAATATATTTCTTAAAATAAAAAAAAAATTTTTTGTGGTTACGTAGTTTGTGTTATGAAGAGGGGTAAAGATGACGCTGGTTATTTGGTTGCTATTCTGGAATCATATCCTTAATTGTTACCATCCTGTTTCTGAGATTGTATATTCAACATGTTTCCCTACACATGTATTGATTATGTGTAATATCGGTTGCTTAAATTTGTCAAGTTTATATGTTCACATGTTAACTTTTATAAGCCACTTTTGTAAAATCTATTCTTTCATTTAACATATTATTCATTTGTGAGAGCTTATGGTTTTTTTTGCTTGCATTTTCATGTTTTAATAGAACTTGTTAAATGAGTGTATATACTACAGAGACTTATGAAGATGTTATTTATTTCAGTGCCTTGCTGCCTGACTAAAAATATTTGTGTTTTGTCTTATCAGAGTGATAAAAGTCGTTTCTGAACTGTAGTTGCATTGGTGACCATGGTGCTTCACAAATATAGCTGTCAGAAATTCTTACATTGTTGATGTGTCACATTGCAAATAAACTTTCTCTACACTTGCATTAAAACTTTTTGATTAATCTAATTTCCTTTTTTTATCATCCTGTAGTGTAACCTGACAAGCAGAATATTTTGCTCCACTAATTTGTTAAAAACTTCTGTTAATTAATATTTAAAATAATAGCACATATAGGTTTTTCTGCTAAAACAAGATAATATAACTCATAAAAATACTAATTAATTAAATAGTGTACATACCAATTCAATTAGAATGCTAACTCATATTCCCAGATGAGAACATATTTTTTTAGTATATGGTATACCCTTTTGATGTTTGTAAACATGTTTTTATATTCATTAGGGAAACTTTTTAACAGAGGTGTTATTTTCTCCCCAAACCTTTCCCCTTAAAATTAGCATTTGTAAGTAAATTAAAGTTGTAAATCTGGGATAAAAAGTTGTGTATGTACTTTTGTATGAGAGTTTCTAGAATATTTAATAATAATTTCGTTTACTATGTTATGGCATGTAATTTACATTTTAAGCAAAATTCTCGTGATATCCACAAGTTTTTACAAAAGGAATATATCAATATCCTATGTCAAATCTATTGCAACTTGAAACAATGTCACGATGCGTCTTAATAATTTTAATATACGGAGGCGGCAGCAATTAATTATGTAACATGTTAGAACCCACATGTATATCACGTCATAAGATTAGCAGCAAATAAGTATTACATCCGAAGCTGATCCAAACTCCATTATGCTTTGACAAGAAAAAACATTTTCATGGTTACGTTACCGCTACCAAACATAAACAAACAAAAAAAAAACATGAATGTGTGCGTGCGTGACAGCTTCCCACTGCGCATGCGCAAGTTGTTAGTTCTTATTTTGTCCGTGCCAGCGTCAACTTCGCTGCAAACGCTCCATAGCAGCCATGATAGCAGTCTGCTTAATCGTGACACGCGTTTAACATGGGAGTTTCCACTCTTTCAGAATGATTGTATGCTCGTTGCTTATTAGCGACCAAGGATAGGCTAGAAAACCTACCTGCCAAATAAATTTAACCTTCCTAAACAACAAAAATATTACGGAATGTCAATTTAGAACGACACTTTTTAAAGCGCGCCTTTTCTTCCTTGCACGCTAATGCTTCGCCTGCCGATTACAGGCCTTTAACAAAAGTTTAATTAAGACATCCAGCATTTAAATTTACCAAAATAAACTGCTATATCCTAAATATAAAGGTCAAATCTGTACCTATAATAAAATTTATAAATACCTTTTATAGTGTATAATTTTTAAAAGCATGACCAACGAAACGAGGTCTCTTTTCAAAAGTGTTACCTCATATTGAAACCTCCTTAGGGCTTATAACAAGTATTGGCCCCTTATGAGCTACATACCAAATGAAAGTTGTAACCTTCCTTAACAACATGTACGTTTACGAATTTCTGTCTGCCCCGACACTTTTAATGACGACGGACAGCAACAAGTTCGCGCACAATGTCTTACTTGCAGGGTAATGCTTCGCCTGCCGATTACAGGCCTCTAAAAAATTTATATAAGATACCGTCGAATGGGGATACTTGAGCCATTTAAGATTTTTTTTTTCATGTCAGTAGCTTTGCTGAAAATATAAATAATCATATGTTCACATTTTAAAGAGGTACTTTGAAATTGATAACTTTTTTAGTTGTGTTTTGTCGTCGTCCCTCCGAAGGCCAAAAAGCCCGGCCTCCACCCACCAGTATCATTTGGTATGTAGCTCATAAGGGGCCAATACTTGTTATAAGCCCTAAGGAGGTTTCAATATGAGGTAACACTTTTGAAAAGAGACCTCGTTTCGTTGGTCATGCTTTTAAAAATTATACACTATAAAAGGTATTTATAAATTTTATTATAGGTACAGATTTGACCTTTATATTTAGGATATAGCAGTTTATTTTGGTAAATTTAAATGCTGGATGTCTTAATTAAACTTTTGTTAAAGGCCTGTAATCGGCAGGCGAAGCATTAGCGTGCAAGGAAGAAAAGGCGCGCTTTAAAAAGTGTCGTTCTAAATTGACATTCCGTAATATTTTTGTTGTTTAGGAAGGTTAAATTTATTTGGCAGGTAGGTTTTCTAGCCTATCCTTGGTCGCTAATAAGCAACGAGCATACAATCATTCTGAAAGAGTGGAAACTCCCATGTTAAACGCGTGTCACGATTAAGCAGACTGCTATCATGGCTGCTATGGAGCGTTTGCAGCGAAGTTGACGCTGGCACGGACAAAATAAGAACTAACAACTTGCGCATGCGCAGTGGGAAGCTGTCACGCACGCACACATTCATGTTTTTTTTGTTTGTTTATGTTTGGTAGCGGTAACGTAACCATGAAAATGTTTTTTCTTGTCAAAGCATAATGGAGTTTGGATCAGCTTCGGATGTAATACTTATTTGCTGCTAATCTTATGACGTGATATACATGTGGGTTCTAACATGTTACATAATTAATTGCTGCCGCCTCCGTATATTAAAATTATTAAGACGCATCGTGACATTGTTTCAAGTTGCAATAGATTTGACATAGGATATTGATATATTCCTTTTGTAAAAACTTGTGGATATCACGAGAATTTTGCTTAAAATGTAAATTACATGCCATAACATAGTAAACGAAATTATTATCAAATATTCTAGAAACTCTCATACAAAAGTACATACACAACTTTTTATCCCAGATTTACAACTTTAATTTACTTACAAATGCTAATTTTAAGGGGAAAGGTTTGGGGAGAAAATAACACCTCTGTTAAAAAGTTTCCCTAATGAATATAAAAACATGTTTACAAACATCAAAAGGGTATACCATATACTAAAAAAATATGTTCTCATCTGGGAATATGAGTTAGCATTCTAATTGAATTGGTATGTACACTATTTAATTAATTAGTATTTTTATGAGTTATATTATCTTGTTTTAGCAGAAAAACCTATATGTGCTATTATTTTAAATATTAATTAACAGAAGTTTTTAACAAATTAGTGGAGCAAAATATTCTGCTTGTCAGGTTACACTACAGGATGATAAAAAAAGGAAATTAGATTAATCAAAAAGTTTTAATGCAAGTGTAGAGAAAGTTTATTTGCAATGTGACACATCAACAATGTAAGAATTTCTGACAGCTATATTTGTGAAGCACCATGGTCACCAATGCAACTACAGTTCAGAAACGACTTTTATCACTCTGATAAGACAAAACACAAATATTTTTAGTCAGGCAGCAAGGCACTGAAATAAATAACATCTTCATAAGTCTCTGTAGTATATACACTCATTTAACAAGTTCTATTAAAACATGAAAATGCAAGCAAAAAAAACCATAAGCTCTCACAAATGAATAATATGTTAAATGAAAGAATAGATTTTACAAAAGTGGCTTATAAAAGTTAACATGTGAACATATAAACTTGACAAATTTAAGCAACCGATATTACACATAATCAATACATGTGTAGGGAAACATGTTGAATATACAATCTCAGAAACAGGATGGTAACAATTAAGGATATGATTCCAGAATAGCAACCAAATAACCAGCGTCATCTTTACCCCTCTTCATAACACAAACTACGTAACCACAAAAAATTTTTTTTTTATTTTAAGAAATATATTAACACCAATGTCAAGTTATAATAAATGTTGATCAATGTCATAACCTACAAAAACGTACAAAAAATGACAAGTGACTTCAATTAAACTTTAGTAACCAATTGAGATTTTTGAAAAAATAAGTTTAGTTTCAAGTGACCTACTTGGAGGTATGTTATACGAAAAAATAAGCATAGAAAAAAACCAATCTTCACATAATTGGGCCCCTACTTAGAACCTGTCATAATAAATCCTCCATGTTAGTGAGGGCTGGGTTGTACATGAACTACAATTTAAATTTCAAATATATTACATTTGTTTCTGTGGTTGGCAGTGTCGAACTCGAACAGTTTCTTAAATATTAACAAAACAAAAGTTATACTGGGAATTTTTCTTTACCTACTTAACATTAAATTGAATACGGACTATTCCATTGTTTCCGCAAAACACAATCCATTTTCCATGCTAAATATTACAATAAATGTGTCAAAATATCATGGGGCTGAACTATAGTGGCAGGCTAATATAGACTATGCACATTTATCTGTAAAAAGGTATACCTTTTCCGAAATTTTAAATAACTCTCAATTGTCCCGTTACATACAAATTTTGCACAATTATAATCGAGTGTGAAAATAACGGTATATGTTTTACCCATATGTATCTCGCAAACCTATCCTAAATTTCTGCCCTGCACATAGGCACATGAGGAAAGTATCATTAAAAACAAAAGTCACCAATAAAAATCCACATGTGACAAAAAGTTATATTCTCAAAGATCTTGATAAATATGTACATTGATTGTTTCGCAGAAGCTGCTAAATTAATGTCTACCAAATTACTCCCGCAACAATTGCCAAGAACTTGTACATAAAAGTTATCATTTTTGTAGTTACTATGAAATTGGAAATCTGTAAACATTTTTATAAATGTTTGTGTTTTCATAGTACTTTCCTCAAGAATTAAATTTTACATATGCAACATAGGATACAATTTTTCCCAGCACTAAATGTAATTTCTTTTCATAAAGGTCAATGGAATTTTTCATTTCTTGTCCGTAGGTATCGTCTATCAACAAGAGCAAAGAAATGAATACGAATGGAACTATTGGATCATTCCCCTTGAGCTAGGGTCGCAGACCGTGGCTCGCAAGCCGCATGCGGCTCTTTTCATAGGATATTACGGCTTTACAATTCACTGCTCTGCCAGAGCACAAAAACATGCCTAACCAAACCAAACGGCACAATCACAACGCATGTCCTCAACCTGCATGCCACTGCACTCGCCTCCCTCTCCATGCAAAGTCTGGCTTTAGTTTCATGTTTTATCAGTAGGTATATCTCCAACTGTGTAAATTAAATATTCCAAATGAAAAATAATTGTATGTTCGTAGATGCACGTTAATTCCAACTTACAAACACAAACAAACACACTACTATGACTACATGTGTCAAATATATAATTACAATATTACTTATAACTTAAGTAAAACATAGTTTTGAATTTAAAAATAAAAATTATTAATATTTCTGTTAAAAGCTACTTATTTACGTTAATATGTAAAAATGTAATTGTCAAAAGTCTCCAGTATGATCTAATATGTTACAACTAGCGATACTTTCCGCTGGCACGGGAATAACAGAAACTACCAAAAAAAAGGCTACATAACATTGCAACCGATTCCTATACCAGTTTCCTCCCCATGTTACGTTGCTTCGCACATATATTATTGGCCTTTTGAGATTACTACGGCCATAAGTAGTCTTCAACAAAATACTATCGTAAATCATGGGAAAAAAATTACGATAAATTTCACTTGACATTGTTATGAAGAAAGGCTCAAAGCGACGGGGATAGTACAATATTATTAAACTAATAACTTTAATCTTCACAAACTGTAGCAGAATTAGCCTTAGCTATCTTCAATTAGTACCGTATGTTACTAGCCACTAGAGTTGTAAGCAAAAGTGGGCTCTCTTATCAGGCAAAATAAATCTTGTGACATTACATTTGTCACTCACGCATGATAAATTCACTACAATATACAGGGATGTACTTCAAAATTAGATTAAGTTAGAATTCAAAACACATTTTACTTTTCAATTTGGAAAATATAAATTAATAATCAAATAAAGTTCTGCACATTCAGTTTCATGTGGATGACGCCTATTTCAAAATAGTTTACTGATAATATCTTGATTATAAAATATTTATCTAATACTGTCTCTGTAGTCGCCTGAAAATATACTTGCATTTTCAGTTAGCTATACGTACCTATAAATTCTATGTTTGGCATTCGATCATGTATTTTACTATTCGCTTAGCTTAAAAATTACATCGTTTCCCTCCAAACGTTTGTACTGATTAGTATCGCTTGTTAACACCACGTGAAAGGGATGCAGGAAATTCGATGTAAGTTTAAGTAAATTGACTTTCATGTTTAATCTCAGCCCAGATAGTTTAAAAAAATTGAAAGTAGTGATTTTAAGTTTTTACGGGCCTTTTCAGTTTTTATTCCACCAGCGCGCTCTCTCAATGTTGGTTTATTATTCGTACTGATAGGTTGATCCCTCTGATAATTTAACTAATATCAAGCATAACAACCCTTTCCCAATCAATAACACTACATACTTGTACGAATAAGAGCAAACTAGAATTGAAATAATTTTGCCTGGGGTCTTTGTAGAAGTGTCTAGCGGCAGCAATGCTACCTTCCTGCAACTAGTTGCAAATGCCGCACCGCTCACGCTCGTTCCGGGGCCGGCTGCAGCACTGCTCAGGCTCGTTCCGGGGCCGGCGGCACGATCATATATATCGTCTGAAACTTTAAATTATCAAATACGGCCGTCTGGCTGAATGCTCAGCGGCGCTATTATTTCATCGTAAGGTTGACAGTTCGAATCCCAGCAGGTGCAAATTTTTTTGTACTTGTAAAAATAAATACGAGCACGTAACATTTCAAAAGTAATAAATATATTTGAATAATGAATGCAAATAAAAGTAAATTTATTAATTAAAATGTAATTTTCAGGTAAGGACATGATAACTAATGGTCAATTAGGTTAGGTTAGCTACATTATAAATACTTTAAAACTTTGTTGACGGTTGATTTGGTTAGGATAGCTACATTAAAGATACTTGGAAATCATGTAAATGGTTTCCTAGCGCTGGATAGCTACATATTAAAAAGTTATTTGCTAAGCAACCATAAAATGATTTTACAGTATTTTTAATGTAGCTATACTTACCTAATATAACCAACCATCCACTAAACAGTCTATGTGGCATTTTTATACTGGAGAGAAAAAACGCGCGCGTAAAAATAAAAAGCATCCAGGGCCCGATCGGCCAACTTCGGAGAGGATCGGCATTTGCAGCCAGTTGCAGGAAGGTAGCGAGTTCGCTTCGAGCCTTGGCCGAGGACGGACGCATCAAGCGGAGCTGCGAGATTCCAGGAACAGCCTGTTTACTCGCACACAGGCCAGGTGGTATTCCCAGGTTTTCCTAAGAAGTGTAAGCGTGCAAAACAACCCGGGTTGTAGCTAACCCTACAGCCTAGCCACAACCCGGCTTAATACCGGGTGCGTGGTCAGTGGGTGTTAGTGCGTTGTAGGGTGTAACTAGCGACATGACTGACCAGTTAAGTGACGAGCAGGTGATGCAGGAGTGCATCGATGTGCCCCTGCCGAGCGACGACGAACAAGAAATGTCTAGCGACGACGGCTTTACAACAGTCGTCTCAAAAAAACAAAAAACGGAAGGAAAGGACGAAAGACTGCGCCCCCCACTGACGAACCCCGCGATCGCCAGGCAGCAGGCCGAGCGACTTCGCAAGCAGCCCGTCAGAAGGGCAAACAACTCGGCCAGTCAAACGGCCGCCAACACGTCCGCAGGTTCGAGCCCTGCCCCGCCAAACCCTGCCCCTCAGGCAAAGAAAATGCAGGTGAAACCCCTGTATGTATTTGTTGATTCTGGCCACAGCTACCCGGCCATTAAAACAGTGCTGGATGCAGCACTGCAGGAGCGCTGGTCCTGCGTCAGTCGCGGCCATGACCAGCTCATGATTCACACTGCCACCGTGGAGGAGTACCACAGGGCAGTGCGTGCACTGGAGCAGGCCAGAGTGCAACACTCTGTGCTGCTGCAACGGGACGAGATCCCGAACAAGTTTGTGTTTTGTCGAGTGCATAGCAGCACCGACAAACAATTCATTCAGGCCGAGTTCGCCGCAATGGGTCTTCCAGTGCAGAACTTCTGGTTTCTGTACAACAGGCAGACAAGGCAGCCTATAAATAAGTTAGTCGTAGAGCTCCCGAAGGCCGTAAATCCAGAAAGGATTTACGACCTGAAGTCATTCGGAGGCCTCAGCATTCGTGTTGAGGACTATCGACACCCCAAAGGCCCCCTCCAATGTGGCAACTGTCAGAGGTTTGGCCACCCCGCAAAAGGCTGCAGAGCCTCCCCTGTGTGCCGATGGTGCAGCCAAGGGCACAAAACCGAGGTTTGCCCCCAGGGAGGTGACAGGACGAAGGCAAAGTGCGCGCGATGTGAAGGCCCGCATTGCGCCAATTACAGAGGCTGCATGGCCTACAAGAGGGAGAACTGGCGTCACCTCCCGCAACAGGAGCGGAAAGACAGAGAGCTGCAGTCCAAACGCGCATTGCGCGAAAACAAGCGAGCAACAGCCACGGCTCAAGTCCGCCCGCCCCCACAACAAGCCGGCCCCTCAGGCTACTGCCCCCAGCCCCCAAGACAGCCATGGCGAGCCCCGAGCTACCCCGCCCCCCCACAATGGCAGAGCCCTAACCAATATTCAGTGCTGAGCGATAGGCATGAACTGGAGTATCCTGTCTTGGCAAACCCACCCAGACCTAGAGGCCAGCCCCTGCCCCAGAGGCCCCCGAAGAAACACCATTCGGGGCACAAAAATGGTAAAGGCCGGGCGCAAGGTCAAGTGATGGATCAGCCAGGTACTAAGGCGCCACCCAACTCCACCACTCCCCCCAGTGATTCCAAGAATGTCGCGCCTGGGCAACAACAAGCCAGCCCGTTGCAGACTGACTCACCAACAGTAATGCCAACTGCTTCACCGCAGCTAAATCCCGCGGAGAAGCCAGCGATGGACGCGAGCGACTTTCTGAAGCTCGTAGGCCAATCGGATGCCATTACACAGGACCCTAACCTGGCACACGTCCTGGAACCAATGTGCATTTTAATGGCTATTTGGTGTAATCCGTCCAAGTCAATAGAGGACAAAATAAAAGCCACCACGGGCTTCGTGACAGCATTAGCGGCCAGCTTTAATGCCGCACACCCTTAATTTAGGTTCTGCCATTAATACTACCCCCGTAGACAGTAGTTTAAGTACCATCCTTTACTAGAATGCACGAGGAGTTAGAAATAAAATAATCGAATTTACCGATCATTTAATTAAACATAATATTAGAATCGCGGCGATAAACGAAACACACTTAATTCCAACAGATCGTCTAACTATCTTAAATCACACTATTTATAGGCGCGACCGCGATACCAGAAGTGGAGGGGTTGCCCTACTAATCCACAGAAGTATACAATATAGTGAATTTCATTTACCTGAATTTAATAAATTAGAAGCTGTGGCAATTACTTTTAAAGTCAATAAACAACAAATTGTGCTTATTTCGATGTATGCACCACCGGGCAGGTCACTAACTGAAAACAAACTGGACATCTTATATGGCTCAGCTCCCACATTCCTAGCAGTCGGCGATATTAATGCCAAACATAAAGACTGGAACTGTCGGAGCAATACAGCCAATGGCCTACTGCTGCAAAGACACGAGTCTAACAAAAATTATCAAGTACATGCTCCCTCAGAGCCCACTCACGATAGCGGAGTACTAAGGCACAACCCCGATATTTTAGATATTGCATTAAATAAGAGAGTTCAAACGGGATTCGAACTCAGAGTCTTTCACGAAATGTCGTCTGACCACTTTCCAGTACATCTACTATTCGATGACGTGGACACTGACATCAGTCCTCCGAGAAAAATTAAAGACTACAAGAAAGCCGACTGGAGAGGCTTTCAGACGTATTTAGTCGATAATTTGCCTGCAGCCGATGCTGCCAACTTCGAAACAAAAGATAACATCGAATCAGCAGTCACTGAACTTACAGTTAAAATTCAAACAGCTATTAACTTGTGCATCCCAGAAAAGGTGGTTAGATTTAAGCAAGATGAACTGCCGGTGTATATTAGGGATTTAATTTCTCAGAAAAATAGATTAAGGCGCGAATATACTCGACGTAGGCAGCGCGACATTAAAGCGAGAATTAATGAATTACAGAAAATAATTTCCGATGAAATAACTCTATGGAGGAGCAGCCAATGGGAGACGAAAGTCTCTCAGCTACAGGTGCAAGATGGTAGCACCTGGAGTATGACAAAGCGATTCCTTCATAAGATAGATAAAATACCTCCGCTACAAACTCGCACTGGGTTCGCTTTTACACCGACAGACAAGGCACAAGCCTTCGCGAATACCCTTGAATTAGCCTTTCAAACTAATATCGAACCCTGTGACCCGCAATTTAATGCCAGAATATACAGAGACCTTACAATTAATCTTAATCAGCCTTTAACCTCAAAACCTGTCTTAACTCAATCTCAGGAAGTTAAACAGGCTATCAGGCGTATGAAACCACGCAAGGCACCGGGAAACGATGGCATCCAGGCAGTAGTCCTTAAGAAACTGCCCGACGAAATTTTGGAATACCTAGCTCAATTAATAAATGGAATACTTAAACTACAGTATTTTCCATTGCAGTGGAAAGAAGCGAATGTGATAGTTTTTCATAAATCCGGAAAAGATAAGACACTGCCCCAAAATTATAGGCCCATTAGTCTGCTGAGTACATTGTCAAAAGTAGCTGAATGCATAATTCTACAGCGACTAAATGCTCACATTAAAGAAAATAACGTACTGCCGGACGAACAATTTGGTTTTCGCAGCGCGCATTCAACAACGCATCAACTGGTCCGTATGACAGAACAAATAATAACTGTGTTCAATCAGAATAGCTATAATCTCGCAGCGTTTTTGGACATAGAAAAAGCCTTTGATAGAGTACTTCATGAAGGCTTAATTTATAAATTATATAAAACTGGCTTCCCCGATTGTTATATTAAATTACTGGCCTCGTATTTAGAAAATAGATCGTTTAGAGTCACGACAGAAGGAGCACAGTCCGATTTAAAAATAATTAAAGCAGGAGTCCCACAAGGCAGCATCTTGGGGCCGGTTTTATTCAATATTTATATCCACGATATGCCTAAGCCCGCACACCGATCAGTTCAGTTTGGCTGCTACGCGGACGATACGGTATTGTTTAGCAGATCTAGTATTCTAGAACTCGCAGCAGACAGATTACAAACCGCGTTAAATTCAATAGAACAGTGGTGCACAAAATGGCGAATTAAGGTAAACCCTACTAAATCAGAAGCTATAGTTTTTACGCGTAAACATCTCCCGCCACTTGAAGATAGACCACGACTAACACTTTTCAATGAGCAAATTCCTCACAAAAATGTGGTTAAATATTTAGGCGTACACATGGATAGGAAACTACTATGGCGCGATCACATAGAGGCGAAAAGAAAAACAGCTTTCACTAGGCTCATGACCCTCTACCCCGTCATGAGCAGACGTTTAGGTAGCTCTGTTAAAAACGGAATAATAATTTATAACACACTAATAAAACCAATAATCACGTATGCAGCGCCGGTGTGGGCAACAGCAGCGGAATCTCACTTAATCAAGCTACAGAGATGACACCGTTCCGGCTGCCTCCCCGTCAAAGCTATCAAGTTTTGCGGGATGGGTCTCGGGGTTTGGGTTCGGCCAAGTGGCGGGAGGCAGGGACGTGTCCGTAGAGGTGATCCTTGGGCTGTTTAGGCCACCCAAGACGCCTTATAATACAAATGATGCACTCCGCTACGTGAAGTGTGGTTTTTATTACACACCAACCTCTACATGGTGCTATCCATCCCCTGGCCGCGACTGTTCGGGGTTAGAGAGCTCTGCGCATGTACGGCTGTTCGGCGATGACCCCGCTTACTATGGAGAGGGGGGAGTTTTGAGCGAACAGTACGTGGCGGACGTTGCTGCTAAGACCTGCGCGGTGATGCGCGGTGATGCACGGCCAGTGGTGTTGTAACTCACGATCTAGATGCGGTTGCGGAATTGGCGCGAAGGTGGCCTCTCAACGTTGCGCGAAGACGACCAGCCTCTTCGAGCTCCCGGTGGGTACTGACTCACTCGTGTAGCACAGCGCTACAGCAGGCCTGCCAATTGCGCGCGGGAAACAGACGCGGCCAAGTTTAGGACCTATTCGCACGTTGAACAATGGAATTAACAAATAAAAACATTTGATGAAATATACATTACATAGTTTATGTCTGTGAGAGAAAACATGTGCCCTTGATGCTATAGTCCGGCGGAAGCACATTGCCACACCCGGCGGAGTGCTTCCGCCGAGGTGGCCGGTAGTGGTGCTAGCTAAGGGTCGTTCGGTGCACTCACACTCGTTGCACCATGTTGCACGCGCGGGCGTGTTCGTGGCACACGGCTTTGAGAGGCGTCGGAGAGGCATCGCGGCCTGTGCGACTAAGAGGCGCACTATCGGCTGGCGTCAGAGAATTCAGAATAAGAGTATTCGTATTGCGACAGATGCGCCAGTGTATTGCCCCGTAAGGGCTATGCACAGAGAGCTCAAACTCGAACTTTTAAAACATTATTATTTCAGAACTGCGCAAAAATTCTATGATAAATGTGCCATAAGCAGAAACCCATATATTTCATCACTGGGCGAACAAGATCCAGAGTTGCATGGAAAATATAAAATGCCAAATTCAATCTTGGCTCACAGACCTCCGTAGTGTGCTGTGGCTGGCTGAGTGATCAGCCAATCATTCTCCCGCGAGTTGAAACTTAAATTATAGACAACATTAAAATGAATAAAATTAATAATGTGCTAATTCAAAATGGTCCGAAGCACGCAGGTGTAGGTTTGGCTCCTGGGAGTTCCACTGCCTGTGCTGTTAGGGCTGACTCCCTATGTCCGATGGGCATGGCCCGCCTGACAGGCTTCACCTCCAGTGCCGGTTGTGTTTCTGAAAGACATGGGATTTTGAATTGAAAGCTTGCAACTAATACCAAAATGCGAATAGGTCTTGACTTAATTCACCTGTAACTTTATACACCGACAGTTCCTCTATATTTAACTAGTAGTATAGTAGTAGATATTAGAGATTTGTAAATTAGTAATAAGTCCTAGATACTTAGTAATAGTCATCAAAAATATATAATTCTAAAATAATAATAAAAAATCTAAAAAAAAAAATTAAAAAAAAATTTTTTTTAGTTCTTATTTTAGTTTTATCTTAAGCACTGCACGTCCATCCCTGAGTTGGGTGTTTGCATATTTCGTAACGAAATGCCTAGTTTGTAAGTCATTTATATTTTTTCTGTTTTAGTTTCTTAGTTTTTTAGGTGCTGACTGGCGGCGGAGTGAGTGGTCAGTGCAACCACTCACCACCAGGGGCGCTTGCGTCCCTGGTCACTAAATCCAGTGCTGGACAACTGGAAAAGCGGACCACGAGTCCAAGTGCCCAACCCCCGCATGGTAGACTCTTTTCTACTCTGTCCAACACTTCATCCAGACCATCCTCTGACTCCTGTAAATTCCTACACGTAATGCATGCCAATTTGCATCCCGCATGAATGTGCCCAGGGTTTTCCCTGTGTCTATGCAGGTTTTACCTGGGCCCAACCTATCTCTAGTTATAGTCTAGATTTAAGAGTGAGGGGAGTTAGTCATGGCGCCAATCGCTGCCATGGCTGGCCAATCCCCTCCTAGCACATTATGCATGCGACCCTCTCCCTGCATGGTTAATCCCAGCATGACTAGGCGTATAGGCTTCGGCCTGAGACGCACCTAGGTCCCTCCCTAACCCGGACCCCTCCAAAATACACTTAGTTTTAGTTACGTTAGGAAAAAAAAAAATCAGGAAGGTAGCATTGCTGCCGCTAGACTCTTGTGTCTTTGTTTTGTTTTCGTTTTCATACATTTGTTTATTAATAAAAGATATTACATATGGCGCTGAAGCCAAGAAATACAACAAAATATACCTCCAAAAACTATTTACACACACTTGCTGCAATACCAAGACGGTCATTGTCTCTTCATGCAGTTCATGACACGAATAAAATAAAAAGGGATAATATCGTATACATATGACAAAAAATACATTTTGTCCCGCCGTTCGCTTCTTGGTGCTCACAGAGTAAAATAAGGTTGCACGTAATTGACAGACTTTCGACTACTGATACAAAACCGGTTCGAATAAGTTTTTACAGCTAATACAAGGTTCAGTATGCTGGCTAGAAGTGGACGAAACAACACGCGAACAGCGCATGTCATAACGTACGTCATATTTCGCGCATCAACATCTGACGTCTGTGCGCATGTGCGGAGGAGCAGAGCAGACGGCGCATGTCTTTCTGCGGTTTCCACCATTCCCATTTCAGGGTAGCCTACTGTGGCTTGAGGATGGCGGAGCCTGAAGGGAAAGGTGATGGGCAATATTTTGAAGGCGTTGAGAAACTTCTTGAGATTTGGTTCAAAAAAACTGATGGAGATTCATCACAATGCGATCTTAGAAACATACCAAGGTATTTTTCTGTCTTTACTTTCATCACATTGTAGATATTTTTTTTTTATTTTATCTCTTCCTAGAGCCGAATTACTTAAAATGGAGGAGCCGGGTTTAATCCATAAATTATCTTGCAGTTTTAATATTTATGTGAGCGAAGTCGGCGCAGAATTTTACGCTTGGTGGTTTGAAATGTGCCATCTTTTGAGTTTTGTGTCCGTGACTCAATACTAGAATGGAATTCGTTTCCTTAGTCTAGCGTACCGGCTTTTGTAAATATAGCACCGCCCACGCAGTCCATTTGTTTAGTTGGTCATGCATGATAATGGAAGGGAAATGTGTTTATAATTATGAATGAACTGGGCAACTGTGTAGGGCTTACGTTTGTAAACGGAATTCACTTGTTATTTTTCTATATTTATTCACTATAATGTTGTGAGATCGTATGATAGGCAAGGCTTGTAAATATTACTATTTGTAATCGTACTGTTCATAATAAATGTAGACCTGGAGAATGTGTGTTCATGATTTTTGTCAGGAATTTGTGTGTTAATATTGCCCTTCAGATTAACACTTAATATAAGCCCAATTATTCCTTCCTTTGGTTAAATAATGTTTTATTTTACTACTTAGCATGAATGAAAAACATGTAGTTCATTTGTGAAGCATGGCTAATTTTAGTAGTGCTGTACACCACATGGTAATTACTTGAAATGTGGTTTGTACAAAATTAGTTTGTAAAATTCTTGCTTCGCTGCTTTTCTGTAGATAAAATAATACAATTTGGAAAGTATGATTTTTGAACACTACAGACATTCCTCGATTTACCTTGAAAACAGCGTTTTTAAATTCCTACTGGTTTCTCAGAAATCAGTTTATAGGATACATTACAATATCTACACAGTGATGTGGCCGCCACCATTTTTTGCTTTTCTGCGTAGGTCCGTGTATATAGGTTTCGGAGAACTTACGTCAAACATTGAGAATGGTTGATTAGGTTAGGTTAGCTACAATATAAATACTTATAAACGTTTGGATGGTTAGTATGGCTACATTAAAAATAATGTAAAATGTTTTTAATAGTTGCTTCGGAATTAACAATTTAAGAAGTAGCTATCGTGACCTAACCAACTGTTCACATGATTTCACAGTATTTTTAATGTAGCTGTACTAACCTAATCAACCATCTACACTTTTAAAAGTATGCAAGAGCTACTGAAGTTGCTCATGTGAGTGGTGAACTTCGGAACTATTCGGGCCTCCGAATGGACTTGTGTGAACTGGTTGCTATGCCACATTGCAATTCCTATGCAACAATTAAAAATATTTTACATTATTTTTAATGTAGCTATACTAACCTAACTAACTGTTCTCAATATTTTAAACTATTTTTAATGTAGCTTATTTATTCTAAACTACCGTTTTCACAATGCAACAAATTTGTAATATTCATACCGAACATGCACAAAAGCAGCGTCAGAACAGAATGTCGTGAATGTTAGGTTTGCCGATCCTGTTATACTCCTCGTATAAGAATGTTAAAAAAATGGTGATGGCTGCATGTATGGATAGGTATTGTAATGTAAGCTGTAAATGGTGGTTTCTCATGAATTATTAGGAATATAAAGAAACTGTTTTCAGAGTAAATACAGGAACATCTCTAGTTTTCAAAAATAAGTAGTTTCAGAATTGTTTTATTAATATCTGGAAAAGCAGCGACGTAAGAATAGTATCAATCATTCTAAACATCTCGTGAAGACCTGCAGGTCTATGCACAATATTGCTAACAAACTTTTATTTAGGATATTGAATAGTTGACAGGAATTTGCATTAAAATGAAGTAAGCATAATTAATGGAAATGAAAAGAGAAGTTTTGAAAGAAAGAAAATTCTTTCTCACTGCTTTGTGAGGGTATGGATGTAGGCCTTTGATATAGGATAATATCTATGCTCAAACTGGATATGTTCTTTAACTTTAAAATTCAAACTCAGTATTAAGAGCCAAATTAAACTATGTTATGTGAAAAGACAAAACTTTATTTTGTAACAGAACTAGTCTGTGATCATGACACAAAAATTGTTATTTAAAATTCTGTTGTGTTTCTAAAAGAAAAAAAACATATGTGCCTTCCTAACTTTGCATTAGGTACACTTATATAGATTGCATTAAATAATTCCCATATATGAGAATGAATATTTATATCTTTCCACCCAGGACAAAACTAAGAAATATTCACATTTATCACATTTTTTTGTTACTTCTCTCATATATACACACACATAAATAATATACAAATTTCATGAATGGTAGGCCCTGTATAATGCCTAAGAGGATAAATTTACAAGCGGCCAACATTTTATTAATTTTATAGCTTTGGTAAATTTTTACCTGAAACTGAATCTTGTTTTAATTAATTATGTTTTTTCACAAATGCAAAATTTTAATCAGTAAAATATATATATTTTTTATAATCTGCTGTTTATAGAGCATTTCAGTTTAGGTAGTTCCTACTTCTGAGTGATTATAAAAATTTATTTATTGATCAAGTAGAATGCCATATTTGTTTCGTAAACCTTAGCTAGTTTTGAAAAATTCATACTCCTGATTTTGCCTTTAATTTTGATATTTCGAAGAATGATTATTTATTAGCTTTGTTTCATTTTGTTAAAGGCTTTTTAAAACACCCTAAAAATTTCTCTGTGCCGGCCTAGTGCTGAATCAGTGGCAGATACAGGAATTTATTTTCGGATGGAATTTGGAAAAAATAAACTAAGCATAGTTGTAATAAAAAAACATACATCATCAACAAGGGGTTTGAACAGTTAAATTATCATTATCATTGTCAACCATTGCCTTTGTGCCTTGTGATTCCGGGTGGTGTAACAGTTCACCGTGCATCTCCCAGAAAAACACTCTGCCTTTCCTGAGATTTCATATTTTTCGTAACTTTAAGGGAGGAATATATCCCGCTCCCCCTATGTCTGTTGTTATGCTGAATGATGGTAGTTAGCTGAACTAAACATTTTAATATCATATACCATATAAATGTTTGTTATGCCTGCTGTTACCTCCACAGTTTTGCAGTCTTGTCGAAACCTGGAATTGATTCGTTTTAATGTCCCTCCCGTAATTAACCTACATAAGTCAATTCAGCACCTGTAAGGTGTACTTGGACGGGTTTGGAGTGCTGGCGTCTGAAGTAAATGGAGTGGACTTGAATTCATAAAATATTCTAATAGTAAGATTTTTAAGAAAGTAATTTCAGTAAATCAAGTGTGTCATTGGAAAGAACAGGTGGTACGAGATAGAGAGTGGGGTAAAATGTTTTTAGGAGAGGCAGTGGGGTATGATTCCTTTGAGGCTTCTTTGCAATGACATGGTGTCAATTCATTTATAATTTAATTTCTTCAAAGAAATTTTCTGAAAGAATTTTATGAACTAACTTTAATTTTCTTAATATTTGTGGTTTTGATCTGTGATATTTAAAAATAGTGCTAAATTCAATTTTTTCCTTGAAAGTTTTACTATACAGCCATTTAAAAAAAAAAGTCTGTTAAATTTTTATGTTTAGTTTGTAACATTTAATAAAAAAATTAAGTTATCTCTTTCTCAAATTTAATATTTTAATTACTTATTGTAATTTTTTTAGTAGGCCTATTAAAGAAAATTCAGTTGCAAACTTGAAAGGTTTGCACTAATGACTGATGTTATTAACCACACAAACCAAAGCACCAGTAGTTGACAGTAATAAGACAAATATATTTTTTAGCAAGTTTCTGGCTATGTCAAAATATTGCTAAGGTATACTGTTATGAAAGTTGATATCAGTTAGAGGTGGGTTGTTTCAGTAATTTTTGGTATCTGTTCCAACCTGATACTGATACAGTAATGTACCTAGTTTCAAGTATCTGATACTTTTGTATCAGAGCAGTAGCGGTCCCAGGAAGCGACAATGTATCAGCATTCTCGTTACAGGGTACACATCCTCCGTGCCGTCATCACCAGCGTAAAAAGGTATCGATGTTTCTGATACATTATTCATCACGCCCGGTAATTCTCAATCTGTTACTCTCATGCCCGCCTGATACAGCCAGTATCAATCAGTTCAACATTCACTGCAGTTCGTCCTGGCCGTGTATTAATTACCACCATGTACATTGTTGCGGGCTGTCATGCTTTGTAGTTAGTATCTTTATAGTGAAATAAGGAATGGATAAGTGCAGGAAAAAGACTTCATTTGTGTGGATTTTTTTTACGGAAAATAATGAGTTTGCTAATTGTAATTTGTGTAAACAAAAACTGAGTTATAAATCATCATCGACTAATCTGAAGAAACATTTGAAACGTAAACATTGATATAGTATGCTCACTAATGTATGTATCTGTTTTTTTTTTATTTTTAATTTTTGATAAAATCGTAATCTTTTAATGTATGAAAACACTAGTTACTAATTGTTTTCGAAAAAAAAAGTCCATATGTTGATTACATCTGTTATTAGTGTCAACTGAGAATTTATTTGCATTTTCATAGCTGTTAGGTGCACAAATATAAATATTATATCTTGTATTAATGTACTTTTTAATATTAAAATTTCATTAGTTTTATTATTGAACGAGACTGTGCACGCACTGCGCACTGAGCGTTTTTTGATGTGGGACAATAACCAAACAACTCGTAACAATTTCGCTTCCTTCAACGCCTTCCCCTGGGCTTCCTCCCCTACATTATTTCCCTTCTTTATCCCTTATTCGTCATTCCTGCTCCCTCCCCTTTCACAAGCTCCGCCTAAGTGACCGTCATCTGCGATCGGGTTCTGCGCACATTGGCGGTGGTGTTGTTCCAGGCGAATTCTGAACTGATACTAAAGTTCTTGATACTTTTCAAGTGTACTCGTTTGCCGTTCCTGATACAGGCGCGTATCAGTGAGAAAGTATCAGGTTAATACTTTTCGACCCACCTTTAGTATCAGTACATTTACAACCTTGCCGCCATTTTGAGTATGAGTTGTTGCCATGAAGTCATGTGTGTATTGTGACCAAATCTTATTTCCTTAACAAATTAGTTAAGCAGGTAATGGTACATGAAATGATGTATGATGTTTTGGTTTTAATGTTACCCATGTTTCATAATTACATTATGTTTTATATGAAATTGTACACATCTTAGCATACTGCATAAGTGATTTTAGGTTATGTTATATAAACTAATGGGGGTGTCAAGTACTGATACAACAATTTTGCAAATTTTTAGTAGTTGACAAACTATGTCAAATACTAGTGCAACTATTGATGTTGTATTAATAGATACACCAATATTCTGTATATAAATTGTAAGTAGTGTTTCACATTAAAATGGTCAAAATGACTGTATTTAATCTGTAACTAGTGGTTGACACCCCTTGTCAACCACTAACACATTACATGTCAACTACTAGAACTGGAATCTTTTTGTGTTTCATGTGTGGATTCAGGATACCACAATGCCTCCTGTGAAAGGAAAAATGCTTAATTACAGTGAGCAACAAATGAATGCTGCAATGGATGATGTCCTTAGGGGAACTCCAGTTGCTACAGCAGCCAAGCGCCACTCTGTACCTCGTGTCACTTTGCTCTACAAAGTGACAGGGAAGACTCCTAGAAAACGCCAAATGGGCCCACAACCAGTGCTCACAAGAGAAGAGGAAGATGTTTTAGTGACATGGATAACTACAGTGGCAAAAGCAGGGTTTCCAATAACGAAAACTGAGCTTTTAGATAGCGTACAGCACATAATTAAGGAACTTAACCGTAAAAACCCATTTGTAAACAATCGGCCAGGACGAACATGGTTTCTAGCATTTTTGAAACGTCATCCAAACTTAAGCAGTAGAATGGCTCAAAATCTCACTTCCAGTAGGGCATCAGTTCGCAAGGAATCTCTTTCAAGATGGTTCGAAGAAATAAATAACTATTTGAGAGAACAAAAATACGAGAGTATTCTCAAACAACCTGAAACAGTGTTTAATTTGGACGAGAGCGCTTTCTTTCTCAATCCAAAAGGAAATAAGGTGCTTTGTGAGAAAGGAGAGAAGAATGTATACCAACAAGTGAATTCTGACGAAAAAGAATGTTTAACTGTGTTGGTTACTGGAAATGCAAATGGAGATTTGGCGCCTACACTGGTGGTTTTCAAGTATGAAAGAGTGCCTCATGAATTAGCTGACAGTGTTCCAAAACACTGGGGAATTGGTAAATCTGAGACTGGTTGGATGACTGCTCCTCTTTTCTTTGAATTCATCACAAATATTTTCCATCCCTTTCTCGTGCAAAAAAAGATACCTCTTCCTGTTATCGTTTTCGTTGATGGGCATGCATCACACCTAACCTTACACACAAGTAAGTTTTGCGAAGAACATGGGATTATACTTATAGCATTACTTCCCAATTCGACTCACCTGATACAGCCTATGGACGTTGCTGTGTTCCACGTGCTGAAAGAAGCATGGAAGAAAAAAGTGCATCAATTGAGAATGCAACACTTAGCTGATCCAAAATTGAAGAAAATCCACTTTGCACCTTTGCTGGAAGAAACTTTAAATGCATGCATTACACCTTCTATTCTCAAAAATAGATTTAGGAAGTGTGGACTTGTACCATGGAATCCTGCAGCTGTAGACATTTCCAAAATTCCAACAATGGATTCTTGTCATGTGGTTACTAACAGAATTTCCTCAGAACGACTACAAGCTGGAAAAGCATTCTTGGAAGAATATATTGGGGAATATAAGCTTCAAAGTTTCCGAGATTCGGGAAGTGAATGGAAAGGGGATTCCCAAGATCAATCGTTATTTTCATTGTGGAAAAATGTTAATGAAGATTGCTTCCGTCAGTGTCACTTGCAAGGCGATCTTCAAGCAAATGAAAGTCTTAATTGCATGGATCAAATACAGCAAATTGTAGAAAACCACACTGAATAAAATGAAGAACCATTAGCAACAAATTAAATTAATGCTGTGACACAAAATAATTCAGATCAAGTAAACCGTGAATCCGAAGTAAGTCATTGCAACGTTCATGAAGGAAGTGGAGGAAGACAAACACTGCAAATCCAGAACTCCGCACCTGATATCGAAATAGAAAATCGTCCTGATTTTCAAGCTGTTAAAACAAATGGAAGTAAATGTATCACATCAACAAACAAAGATATTCCATCTCCTTTCAAAAAGGCTTTATTCTGGCCAGAATACAATCAAAAACCTGGAAAACGAAGAACAAGAGAAAAAATACCAAGTGTAGTGACATCTAGGCAATGGCAGCTTTATCATGAAAAAAAGAAAGCAGCAGCAATGGTAAAAGAAAAACAGAAACAAGAAAGAGCTAATGCACGCAAGGCAAAACAAGAAGAGCGTGAAAGTGCTAACAAACTGAAGCTACATGATAACAAGAAGACAATGAGAAAAAAATACAAAAAAACATCACTTCATGTGTCTGTTACTGAAGAAGATGAAGAGTGGGTAGAGCAGGGAAGCAGTATGGATGATGTCAGTTTCGACCACAGTGACTCGGATATGGTTGATGAAAATGGACCTGCGCAGAAGTATTTTAAGTGAGCTAGTAAAAACCAATGATATTACACCTACAAAATTTTCTCACAGGAAAGGTGATTTTGTGCTCGTTTCTTTCCCTGGAAAGAAAAAGTGTTTTAAATATGTCTGTATTGTTCAGAAAGTGTATGATGATGGAGAAGTTGAAGTAATGGCACTACGATCATGCAATAGCCTGAAAAAATTTTTGTCAGAGATACAAAAGATGTAAGTGTTGTTGAGCCAAAACAGATCATTGAAGTTTTACCTCAACCTGATGACCTAGTAAAATATGAATTTCACTGTCCTGTGTCATGCGATGTGTAAACTATATATGAAATGTAACTTACATTTAGTCATTTCTGTCTATAACATGACTTTAAATACATAACGCATAGTGTTTGTAAAGGATGTCAACTACTAGTGCAACTATATGTCAACTACTAAAATTCAGCTGTCTCGCTATTGTCAACTACTGATGCATTTACATGCATCAACATAATATCAATAAAAAAATATAAAATAGTATACAATGACTGATTTACCCATATACATACTTTCGTCAAGTATCAACAAATATGACTCATACCAGAAATTTGTTTAGTAAAGTTTTTATATTTTACAAAAGGGTTTTTTCAGAATTTTTCTCCTTAAAGTGTCAACTACTGGTGCTCTTGCCTTACATCATTTTACTAAACTTTCCAAAATTTGTTAATGTTGACAATTTAAATTATTCTTTAAGAAATGCCATTATAAAAGTCTCAGTTACTCCTTTAGTATACATTTAGGAAAAAAATATTAAATATTGAAACAAGTTTTTTTTAGAGGAATAATCTTATAGAATTAGTGCATCCTTTCCTGGCTTGTGTATGTGGTGCCAAACAATTAATTGTTTTCTTCTGCAGGCATAAACTGGAAAACATGCTGAAGATAGTCCGCTGTGAAGTGATCAGTTTCATGCAAAATGATGAGGTTGATGCATATGTGCTTAGGTAAGTTGATTAAAAATATGCTGCACTGCTTTTGCATGTTATTAATTTTTTTTCACTCTAATTTTAGCTGACTTATCTTAATTTCCATTATTGTGTGTAGGTGACATAGTGGTACCTTGCCATGACATGGAAGTCATAGGTATTTTAGTTTAAGTAACTTTAGATGCCACCTTACTTATATCAGATTATCAGGTCAACTTACATTGGTGATCATCTTACATTTGAGGTTATTTTACATTATAGGTTGCCTTACATTTAAGATAATCTTCAGTTCAAGACATCTTTGCTTTAAGGTTGTCTTAATATTCAAGCTTGCCTTTAATTTGGGTGCTTACTTCATATTTGAGAATTTGAATATATTTCTAGTTATAATCACACCAAAAATGCTGCATATAAATACACAGAATACATAATAGGATATCTACCATTCAGACATCACTAAAAGGCCTCAAATAACAAATCTCAAAATTTTAATCTCCAGCAGTCTTTGGCTAACTTTTTAAGACCTCATATAAGTTTATAGTTAACACATTAAATATAAAAAGGTTGGAGAATGTCCACTTAAATCATGTGGAAAAATATCCCCATAGTTGATATAAGAACTGGCATGTTTCTACAAATAGTATATCCAGTAACTTCATTGTGACGACCACTAACGAACCCCAGGGCTACATCAACTTAATTCATGTAAAAATGGTCTCTGAAGAGGTTTCGGCTTGTTAACATAAAAACCTGAACCTTCCTACAAATAATAAATTGAAATTGTGTTAAGTTTAATTTTGTTTATTTTATTATAAAATTACCCTGTAATATAAACAAATTTAAAGCAAATTTAATTAAAATTTTTTTTAAAAAGTTCTGAATTTGGTTCTTTCTGTATTTGTAGACACCGTTTCAGCAGTTGGGAAAAGTAGGTACTGTAAAATTAAAATTAGTCAGTTACAGCAAATTAAATTAACTGTAATTCTGTATGAATTTAAAACTATACTTTCTTGAACATGTTATGCGGGTGAAAAAATGAAATACATTTTTATATAGTTAAACCACAATAATTTTTTTTTCTTACACAGCAGCATTTCACTGAAATCATGAATTTTTTTGTTTTCTCTTCATGCTTCTTTCTGTACCTACATGTTTATTCAACATGGGGATGGAAATAACTTTTCTGTTGGTAAAGTCATTTTGTCATTAAGTTACAGTTATTTTTCCATAGGAAGGAAGTGTTCTAAAAGTTAATTATTATGCAGGAGGAAAAATTCACAAGCCATCTGTGTATCTAAATGGTATAAAACCAGTGGCCTTCACTATGTGTCAAGTGTGTTAGTTACCAGTTCAAACAGGCTTAGTTTACGTGACAAAAGTTTACTGAAGTGATGTTCCTTAAGTGCTTTGTAAAAACATTTGCTCATGTAACAACGAGAACAATACTTTACTGCTGTTTGTCATTATTTGAATAGTGAAAGGACCATTGTTCTGAGTTTCGCCACACCGTGGAACTCTCAAGAAAGCTCAGTGACAGTGGAGATAGCTTAAGTTTTAGTGTTTGTATGTTTTACAACATAATTTTTTCAAACATTTATCTTATTTTCTTCTTGTAGTTACAAATTATTGTTTGTGCGTATACTTAGAATAGATGCAAATATTTCATTGGTGTGAAATTATTCGATGGATAACAAATCTTATACTATTAAACAAGCAATTGTTGTATTCTTTATTATTAAATTATTTTATATTGTTACGAGATGGCCAGAGTTGGCCACTGTGACCCTTTCCCTTTCCCAGCACTTTTCAAATAGACTTGGCACCTTTCTGTCTTGCCTGGTACAGTCTGCGTGTGCTGATAGAGCGGGAATGTGTGTGTGGCTTTTTTTAAAACAATTTAAAAAATTCCAATTAAATTTGGGGAGTCAGAAATCGATCAGGCTATGTCCCAACTGTAGGAAAAATGTTAATTTTAAATATTAAAATACGTAAACACAACAGTAAAGAAATATTACACCAAGGAGGTATGTATCTTTGAGACATGTATATCATATAACAAATATTGCATTATCGTTGACTGTTTTTGTGAAAAATGATTTATCACCTAAAGGTGACATTACTAAAGCATCATAACTTTTTCGGTTGCTGTTTACATTCTTCTTTAATTTCATCACACTAAAGTCTAAGCTCTTGATACAGAAGAGTGATTTTTTTCACAAGCAATACAATTTAAAATGTCTTCTCTGGTTCAATGTGAGAAAATTCACACCCACTTAGCTATATTTTAATAACTATTACAGTTTTCACATTTCGGAATCATGAAACTCGCAATGCAGCTATGATCAAACTGTCCTTACAAGCAAATAACAGCTTCCGGTTTGGTACTTTTTAATTTTATCCTAACTTCAGTTTATTTTTTCTAAACAATGTGTTAATTTTGAGTTAAACTTGTAACAAAAATGTATTTATTTTATGAGCATGCAGCTGTTCTAAATGTTATTTGATTTTTGCAAAGCTCGGTCATTCAGATGCTAGTATTTAAGGTTGTGTCCAAATTCAAGTACACAGTCATGTACTTACGACCTTGCATACTTCACTTGCTGTTGGTGAATCTGGATGGGTTTAATGTTGGACCTCTTCAAATAGTATGAGCCAGCCGAACAGTTGCTAAAATTTGTTCCAACAATTTTTTTTTTTAGAAAATTAATTAGTAATAGTCCAAACTTCATTAGAGTTGCTTTCTTTTAAAAAAAATTTTAAATATTAATTTTTTTGTGAAATTTATTAATACCAGTAAATTATAAAATGAAAATTATGTATAAGTTTTTTAATTACTTAAATTTTATATGAAATGTAATCTACAAAGGGTTTTTAAAAATGGTGATGTTTCTTCAACTCAAAGTACCTGAGAAGTACGCAGATTTGTTTGCTGGCATACTTGCATACTTCACTTTCAGTTCAGACAGCCCTTGTGATGTCACTTCCGGGGACAAGTACGTATAAGTATTTACTTCTGGTGAATTCAGACATAGTCTTAATTTGAAGCTGACAGCTTTGTAATGAGAATTTTTTTGTGTTAATTCTAGTAGGGAGTGGTGCGAGACAGTGTTCTTGGCCGAGCTGTGGTGGCTGGTGGTGGTACACTTTATCAGTTGACCCACATCTGGCCTTGACCTGTCATCATGACCAGCAAGCTGCTGAGTCGTAAACCTTGTGACTTTAGAGTTCATAAGATAAACAGGGCCTTGACTTTGTGTGCCCACAGGTCTTGGCGCCAACTGAAAATTCATAATTGTTTAAGATCTTGTTAAGTTGAGATTGATACGAGCACTTATGATTAGCACTTTTTTTGTACACTATCGTAAAAAAATAATTTTTAAGATTAGATAAAGTTATTTGCATAGGCCTATATTAACTCACTGGCTTGATGACTCAGTTACTCTGATATCTGTTTCACTCTGATATCTCTTTATAGAATATAAGTCTCTTGAGGATCTTTCCTGCTCTGAGTCTGTTTTGATATCCAAAATACTTTTGTGCCACACAAAATATATATGCACAAGTTTTATTTATGATGGGGGTTTGTGATCTACAAATAAACTAGTAGTTTTTTCCTGAATGTTATAAGTAAACAAATATGTTTTAAGATACGCTAGAATTTGTCAGAAATACTTTTATCAATATAGATACTTTTCTTGATCTTTGATGTGTCTGTTATCAGTTGTGTTGTGTTGTATTGGCGTGTTGTGGGATCAACGGAGCAAGGCTTTTTTTATCCACTCAAGTTTTATTTGTACATATTTGCATTTAGTTGATAGCTTTTTTTGAAACACAGTTATATTTGCTTTTTTGTTACAGAATACATATTTTAGAGATGCTCAAAATTAAATATGCTCCTTGGGTTTTTCATGATTTGTTTGTGATGGCAAACATAAATTTTAACATTTATATCTCTTTCTATTTCATTCACAGAATATCCAACCTCTTTTTTTTTGTTATAGTGATCTTAAAACTTCTTGGTTACAGTGTAAAAATTCATATTAAATTTCATCAATGAGAACTAGTGTGTTTTAGAGAACTTTTAGGTTCTGAGTAAAGTAATGCATTATTTGGGAAATTAAAATTATAAACCTGTAACAAACATTTAACAAATGTAACTAACAAATTTAACCTTTTCTGTTTTTCCCAAAAGCACTGGTCAAAAAAATTTTTGGTGTTAAATTTTTTTTAAAAAATACTGTTGCATTTGAATCCGTATATTTTTGTTTTTTATACAGTAATTTGAAATGTATAAATTGATATTTTATTACTGTAGGCAGTATATTTGTTATTAAAATTAAGGTAGGAAAAATGTCAGAAATATAATTTCTTAATCTAAATTACACAGAGCAGAAAAAATGTTGAAAATATAAATGAGATATTTTACTCCCTAGTCATAAATCTATAAATTTGCATGTGGCGTAAGTCTAATTTATTGGCATAGTAGAGTTATTTTAAATTCCAGAACATATTCTTGATGAGAGATTTAGGAAATGAATGAACTTTGACCTGGGATTGTAATATCTTTGCCACAATTCCATTTTATAATGAATGTCTATTAAAATCTAGGTTAGACAAATGTTATAAATAAGTGTTAATCAATGGACAAAATTAAGTTTGGAGATACAGTAAAGGATTGTCCCAGAGTATGTTATGTATGTACAGTGAAAGGTCTCTGATCCGGTATTTTCAGGACAACGACATTGCTGGATTAGCGTTTTTGCTGGCTTATTGAACATCAATATCATTTGAACTGGAATACCAAAGAAAAGTCAATATAAAATATATTTGTATTTGAAACACATCTTAATAAAAAATACAAATGAGCATTGGTCTTCTTTAAGAAGTATTTACAGATATTTACCCTTTAAATGTAACCCACTATAAAATGGGAAACACTGTCCTGAAATGGAAACCAATGGTATAGATAAGGGTTGATGTCTGGAAACTGGTGAAAATGGTGTCCCAACAGTTTTAAAAAAAATCAAGTTAATTCACAAAACTTATTTTAATAAGTTTAATTAACTATGGTAACATGCTACTATTTAAAATATGATTTTTTTCTCCTAACTTTGTTTTAATAAATGAAATATTAAGGTTTTGTTCTAATAAGTCATTCCTCTGGGTTGTCCCTGTCTACATGTGTCATGAGAAAACATTCTGATTGTACACTTAAATCAAAATTCTAATTATTGTGTTACCGTGTTCATTAAAAAGTCATTTTATGAGACATGATAAACAAAAAAATTATCCTTAAAAATTACCCTTAAAAATTACAACATTTAGTTTAAAGTTATATTCAGTTGTGTCCTCTGTATTACTTACTAATTCCTCTGTTCAATAAACTATTGAAATAATAATTAAATGGTTGCTTACAACACAGATTTGCTGAAGGGAAATTTTGTTCTTTTCAAATGCAACACTGTGCTACAAACAGTTTCCCTCCATTTTATATGTTGTGGGATTTGTTTTCATGAGATGGCTAAAATTTATGGATGTCACACTTCATAGCATCATTCCTCTGGTAAGTGAAATTTTGTTGTTATATTCACTTTAAATGTATATTAGCTGCTTAGGACAATCTTTTAAAAGAACTGTTTTTCCACTATGTGGACTTAAATAGTTTGTGACAGACTGACACATGCATTTTTAATACATAACCTCAACTTTCATCATTCCTCTGGAGTCATTCCTCTGGCTTATAAATGACAGAGGAATGAGCTACGTTCCAGAGGAATGACTTTTATAGAATAATTATACTTAAAGTCATTGTTAATTGTACTAAAAGTCTCTAACCCTAATTTTTTTAAATAATAGTTTATTGTCAGCATAGAAACAGATTTGAACAACAGAACTTTTCTTACTCCTGCTGAACCAGATCAATATATGTATTGTTCACAAAAGGAAGGAATCTGACAATTAAGTATTTAATTATGTAAAAATATATTGAAGATTCAAAAAAGCAAATAACTTTTAAAATATATGTTGACTAAATGGTACAGTGAGAGTCTTAAAATATTTCATAGTTGTAATGTACGTCCGGTAATGTTTAATGATATAATGATCCTTTGTCTGATACATGTGCAATTACTAAGATTAGTAACAATTTACTCTATTGTTACAGGTGTATTAATCATGAAGGTCAAAGGAACTAAAATTACAGTACGTGAGGAGAAATTGAAGAAAAAGAGAGAAGCAGAAAGGAGAAGATATGAGCAACTCAAGCAAGATCCTGTAGGAAGGCAAAAACTCAAAGAAAAAGAAAGAATTCAATATCTCAAGAAAAAACAAAGTAAAACTGTCAAACCTATACAAGAAATGTCACCACGTGAACAGCGGAAAAAGCGCAAGCAATGGAAGTTAAATTCTAAGCGTTATAGACAGAAGAAAAAAAATATAGAAGAAGAAAACACTCTCATTAAAAAGGCGTCACCTCAAGCTGAAAAAAACGATAGCCCGCAGGCACGTCCAATAGTATTAGGAAAGAAGCGAGCAGCGAGAAACAGAAAGAGACGAAGTAGGGAACTAGAAAAGAAGAACAAAATGATACAGATACTGCAAAGGAAAGCCGAAAAATACAAAAAAAAATTTCAAAGATTTAAACGTAAATATGAAGAAAATGTCCCTCCCACACCCAACACACGAGCAAAACAGATGTTGCAAGAAAAGGACAAATCAAAAGTAATGAAGAAACTTCTCTTTGCAGAAGTTGCAGCAGAACAAATGCGGGAGAATTACAAAACCTTGAAATCTGAAAAAGAAAAGCAGGTTTTTAAAAAAGTGTTATCAGGCAAAATTATTAAGAAGTATCATCTTCTTAATTACTGCAAGCATGTGCTGAAATGTGGTCGTGGAATTTCTCAAGCACAAGGAATTTCAATTCTGGAGTACAAAAGGAAATCGAGCTGTACAAAAATGAATCAAGCAAGTCATGAAATTAAAAATTTTTTGGAGTTGGACATCAACTCGCGCATTTGTTCAGGACGAAAAGACTATGTTACAAGACACAAAGTCACGAAACAAAAGAGATATCTTTGCAATACTTTGAAGAATTTACATCAGGCATTTTTGAAAACCTTTCCTCAACTACCAGTTAGCTATGAATTTTTCTGTAGGAGAAAACCATTCTGGATTAAGAAAATGAAAGCTTCAGAACGTGACACATGCTTGTGTGTAACCTGTGCCAACATGGAACTCCTCGTTTTAGCTCTTAAACGACTTGAAATTACAACTTCACTTGAAGCTGTTGTGAAAGATTTATGCTGTGAAGAGAAAACACAGGATTGCCTTCTGCGTATATGCGATAGTTGCAAGTCCTTTCAAATGAGCTATGCCGGTAAAGATTTATCTATGTTAACATACTGGTACAAGTGGATTAGTAAAAGGGAAACATTTGTTGACAAGAAATCAGAAAATCAAAAAACTGTAACAAAAAAAGCCAAAGAAAAGTTAGTCGGCAAGGTAGAAGATTTGATACAGGAGTTTGAAGCAAGTATTGGCAAATACCTTCAACATCAGGGAAGGAAGCTTCACCAGTACAAAGCAATCACAGCATTGAAAAAAAATATGAAAGAAAATGAAGTAGTGATCCATATGGATTTTAGTGAGAACTACAGCTTTAAATATGCTGAAGAGACACAGTCATTTCACTTTGGGGGATCACGCCAACAAATTACATTACATACTGTGGTAGTTTATAGTAAAGTAAATGATACAGTGAAAAGTGAAAGTTTCTGTACTGTGTCTGAATCATTGCGCCATGATGTGCCTGCTATCTGGGCTCACTTACATCCGGTATTAGCTCACATTGAAGATACCTGTGGTGCTGACACACTACACTTTGTCAGTGACAGCCCTTCCACACAGTACAGAAATAAAACCATATTTTATACTTTAGCTACTAAACTACAAGAGATATACCCAAATCTCAAACATTTCACTTGGAATTATTTAGAGTCTGGTCATGGAAAAGGTGCACCAGATGGCATAGGTGGGGTATGCAAAAGAACAGCAGATAGACTTGTTGCTGAGGGGAAAGATGTCGCAAATTTGGAGTGTTTTGTTAAAGGAATTATAGAAAATGTAAAAGCAGTAAGAATCTTTGAAGTAACCGAGATGTCAATTGAAGAGTTATCTGCTAAAATTGACCAAACACAAATTCAACTTTTCCCTGGGACAATGCAAGTGCATCAAGTAAAAAATGAACGCCACAATAGTGTACTGCTTTTTCGGAAGCTTAGTTCCTTCATGGACGAATGTGTTAAATATGACATGGGAACGCTAAGCTACTTAAAAGATGACAAAAATAGTTCTTCTGAGGATGAGCCTGGTTATTCTGGTATGAGTGATTTGAAAAACTCAGTGAACAAAGTACAGTACGCGGATGTTTACACAGATGATGAAATTGAAACGGACAGAGACCAGACAAAAGACTTCTGTGCTATTAACATTATAAGTGGAACTTACATACTAGTTGAAGTAAAAGGAGCCAGCAGCATGGGGAGAAAGAAATATCATGTGCCATATCGTTATGTAGCTGTAACGCAAGATACTATGGACGATGATGGTGAAGTGAGTGTGACATTTATGCGAGAGTGCAAGTTACAAGGTATCAGACAAGTGTTTAAACTAGATGAAAATGATGTTTCACATGTGAATTTTGAACAAATTGTTTCCATATTACCAGCACCAACAATAGTGTTGCGCGGTAATAGAGTGTATTACCAGTTTAGTTCTGTAGTAGATGTATTTGAACATGTTTGAACTATAAATTTTCCGCATTTGGGACGTTCTCCAATAAGTATGACTTTTAGCTGGTGAAATACTGATTTCCAAAAGTTTTTTTTTGCTATATTTTATTGTATCTGAACTTAGATATTACAGAAAAGGAATCAGCAGTTTTTAGAAGTAAAGACTGGATTTTATTGTTCCTAGTAGTGTGAGTGTGTTTGTGTAATTTATAAGATTTTTCATCATTCCTCTGGTTTTTACATCATTCCTCTGGGTTCTAGTTTTTCAAAAAACCACAATAAAACCATTAAAACTGAAAAAATGTACTGATCCTTTGTTGTATCATATGCTAGAAGTACATTCAATTAAATTTACATGAATTCAACCTCTTTATTATTTATTTTTTTCTCAGCCACTTATGAAGTCCAAAATGAACAGTTTGCAGACATTTACCCATAAACTCTTGAGTGAACTAAAAATGTTGGCAGCGCAGAAATGTGACCTGGTTGGCCAAGGTCAACAGTCGGAATCCACCCACTCTCTCTGAATGTGAGAGGTTCCATTGGAGCCGAGTTACTGAATGTGTCGAACTATAGGTAATCGGATCAAAGGAGCTTTCACTGTACAAGCAGGGCAAGTATGACTACTTCTATTTTGGTTAAGTGTATAAGTATTTAATGTTTGTAATGCTTAGGGAACCTTAATTTGGGTTTGCATTAGATAATTCATCTGTTGATGTTTTGAGTTTGCTGGTAGCAGCATTCTTCAGATAAGGTTCGGAACGTGACATGTTTGTTGATCTGTGTTTGCAGCGAGAGCAGCATGTTTGTGGCGGAGCGCCGTCTCATCTTGAAGACGTGTGGCACCACGACTCCGCTGCAGTGCTTGAAGGCCTTGCTTGTTCTCGTCAAGCAGCACGCGGGCTTCAATGAAGTTGAGGTGCTTGCACTGATATCTTACTGTTATGTTAAGAGTGTTCTGCCTCCACAAAATCTCTTGATAGTTTGGGAGCCAGGCACAAAATCTGGGAGCCAGTGATAAAAAAAAAAATTTCACCCTGTGAGCGGTTTTACTTCTAGATTTTATTTCGACATTAAAGTACTACACTGTACCTATATAGCAACTTGCTACAATATCTGTAATTGGAGTTAACATATTGCAATTTAAATACTGTCCCGATTTCTTGGGTCCAGTCATTTCTGTACAAGATTTTGTAACAACATTGGTTGATGTGTGGTTTTCAAAATTAGTTATAGCTTCGTATCTTGACAGATGTTAGTCACAAGCAAGGAAGCGTTAGGCATCATGGCGGCCTGGCACTGTGTTAACTAAACATGCATGTGCCACTGTCAATGTTAACTGCTTCTTTTATTTACATAAGAGGTCTGATAAATAATGTACAATGAATGTAATACGTAGTGCATTACTTATTGAATAAGATTATCAAAATTAAAGAAAAACTTTTTACTAAATACCAACAGAATTAAAAATTAAAACTACATTTAAAGTATAATTTAAGATATTGATTAAAGCTAAATATTTTCCTTTAAAGTAATTACAATGTTTCTAACTAAACATTTAAAGTATTTAGGGAAGGTTAAAAAATTATAGCTTAAACTCTTATTAACGTAACATCTGTATTAGTGCATATTATTTGTCATGAATTTTTTTTTTTTTTTTTTAGTTGAAAAATGTTTGCATAGGAAAATATGGAAAGAATTGCTAATTTAAAACTATAATCTTGTGAATACTTGACTAGAGAGTAAGTTCTTTGTTAGTTTACTGTAGGAAAAATATAAAGCTAAATTATAAAAAATATTACCATCTCTGTATTAAATTAATTAGTACACAAAGCGGTTAGGTGTTAGTATCTGTCATGTATAGAGTTTCTCTTTAGATGGGGTGATTTAAGTACTAAAAATCATTTAAATACTGTAATTGTCTACAGAAATTGTACTGAGTTTTCAGTGTTTACTTTATAAGTTATTGAATTTAATTTCTCTCTTGTTAAAGAATGTTATTTGTGCTAAAATAGTGTATTAAAATTGTTTCAGGATGTATATTATTCTCGTAAGAATTTCAAAAGACCTGATCTTCAGATGAATCCACACAAATCTTTTGAACAAGAAGTTTTGATCTTGAATTCCATCTTTCAAGGTAAAGCAGGCACAATTTTTAATTTTCTGCTCTTACTCTTAGTAAGTAGTACTTTCAGACATGGTTTTTTGTTGTATTTATACATGTAGTAGACTTTGGGTACCTGCTTTGGTGGGTGATGAACTGCTGTAAACTTATACTATTGAAAAATGCATTGTTTCAAATCTAAATATTCTCTATAAAGCCTGTAATACCTTAATTTACGTAGCAACAACGTTTTATGGATATGGAACATGTCATGTAACAAAAAAGATATTTCAGGTATCTCATTTTTATTTAGTGCATAGTCCTTAACAGTTTAAAATGGAAGATTATGCAATTTCTTGTCACTAGGTATTAATAGTATTTGAATTAGCCCTATATTTAAACAAGTTTAAATTCTCTATCACTATTATTAGTTTGGTCTAGACACACAGAGCATTTGAAATCTCTGGCCGCAATAACACAATATTTTTTCTGTCGTATTGCCTTCCTCATATTGTGCCGTTATGCTATTGTGATTCCAGCATAACAGTCGGTATGGTTTATTCCTTCCCCAAGTTTCACACATTGTGTTAGTTATGTGTTGTCTCTAATGGTATTTCTGTCAACAAGACTAAAGTTTGAGTATTTTTTTTTAAATATTTTATTTTAGATTTTCGTATGGTTTTGAAAACACAGAGGGTGTTGTGTAAATGTGGTGCGATTGGTTCGTGCATGTCCTTGATTGTTCGCTGTTACTGTTGCTGAAGTATCAAAAGATTCCGTGCTTGTGGACGGTACGTGACGTGTGTAGCAGCGTCGAGGGCTTTTTGTGCGCAGACGGCACGGCGTACTGTTTCGGCAGCAAGGACCAGGACTGCTGGTACTTGTACACGCTGAACCCGCTCGCGGGCGACGAGGAACAGCAGCAGAAAGAAGAAGAAGAGGATGAAGAGGCAGACCAGACACTCGAGATCCTCATGTCTGAGCTGGACCCGGAGGTCATGAGCATTTTCACGCGGGACGAGTCATCTTCAGCTGCAGAGGCTACCCGGGTCAGTAGCTGTCTTCTCTTCTAAAAGATACATTACTGAGAGGACACCGCCTGATCAGGATGACTACAGGTCATAAAAAAAATACCCCAAAATTAATGCTAACACTGCTGGAAGTCATGAAATTTTAATTTTCAGCAGTCTTTTGCTAACTGGCATTTTTTTATGGCTCGCTTCACTTTATTGTCGCACATTTAATAGGAATAATACACAGTCCACTTAATTAAATCATGTGGAAATTATCATTGAAATGTTTTAGCTTTATAACATCTTAATTAGCATGTTCCTGTGAATAGTGTATCTATTTCATATTATGTTTAATTTTGCTTATTATATATCAAAAATGACCCTGTGATATAAAAATAGAATTGTAAGGATATTTTATTAACAATTCCCATACAGTCCTGAAATGGGTTTTTGTACATACCCTACTGATGGTTGTCGCGAAAGGGTGTTTTCTGAGACTAGCAGTTGACTAGTGAAAAGGCCATATTGCACAGATTCATTTATTTGATTCCTGTCAAACCAGGATTGTTTTTTGTATGTGAGAAATGCTGCAGCGAGACATAGGGTTTTTCTCTTGGTATTCTCGTCTCCCCCATTCTGTCATTGCTCCATCTCATTTTCAGCCCTTATTAGTCTCGTATGATTTCAATGGCAATGAGTAATTAACCTGATTAATTTATTTACTACAGTATTTTTTTTTTCCCTCTCGTTCTGTCAGCTCATTTACCAGTTATGAAAAGATTATTTTCACCAATTAAAGAAACTGTTTGAGAGAATCACAAACCTCTCTGAAATTTTATTTTGTTCATAGTTTACACCATGAACAAGTGTTCTTTTTGACAGATTCATGTGAGGTATTCAGGCATTAATATGTCATTCCACACAAATTATTACATTAAACAGAATAAAGTAGTATTTTGTTTCCTAAGAAATAGGCTATCAAATTACAAAAAATGTTAATAAAAGTTCCTTGTCAGAATAGTGCACTTGTTTGTGAGATAAGATAAAATATTAATTATCTTTCTAGCTTACTGCAATCAAGTTAAGATTTATATGTTGATAATTCTGTTTCTAGAAATCCGGGATTGAGAAGCTTATCCCAGATATGGTGATAGATGACTACTTATTTGAGCCATGTGGCTATTCCATGAATGGAATCACTAAAAGTGTAAGTTTTGCAAACATTCCTATAAAAGCTAGATTGGATGGATTAATCAGTTTTTTTTTTGTTTTTGTTGCCGTAGCCTGTTAAGTAATTTTATCATCTAACCCCAGGAATAAATAACTGATTTTTACATAGGTGACCAAAAATTACTTAAACAAGTGTACAAAATAGGTCCTGAAATACTTAGTCTTTACTGCAAGCTATGTATAATATTTCAGAAATCCAAATTGATGGATATTTACCCCCTGAAGTTTGAGTATCATCATCATCATCGTCATTTTTTATTATTATTGAATTCATCTATAACTTGAATAAGAAGTTATCTGCTATGCAGATATAAATTTTTCTGTATGTTATTATTTTACTTATTATATTATTCTTTTCAGGGACACTACATGACTATCCACATCACTCCGGAACCAGATTTCTCATATGTTAGCTTTGAAACCAATGTTCCTCAAAACTCGTACAAAGAGCTAATTGACAAAGTTCTGAAGACTTTTCAGCCAAGAAAATTTGTTGTCACTGTCTTCGCAAATAAGGTACGTATAATTCTGTCCCGTTTACTAGTTCTCTGGTATTACAGTATACAGTAAGAAATAAATAATGATTTTTTTTTTTTAAATATTGTGTTTAAAATATCTTTAAGGAGCAAAGAAGAAGTTTAGGTACAATTTAGTAAAGTAAAAAGAGGAAATCAATAGTCTGTCAAATGCCTAAGTGACAGGAAGATTTTGATTCTGCAACAGTGTTGTCAAGTACTTGACTGAGGTTGACATCGACCAGGGCTACGCCCTCCCTAAGCCCGATGTGCCTCGCTCCGCCTCACCCACATCTCTGTTTCGAACCTCCCGCCAGCGAGAGGGAATGGATTGCCGGGTCCATGTGGCGCCCATGGTTACGATTAACGTGTTAGCTCGTATCTGTGAATTCCCAATGGCAACAAAGTAATTTATGTTTTTCAGTATGTAGATTGTAATGGCAACGTAAATTAAATTACAGTTAAAAATTAGTGATATGCTGGTAAAATTAGGCAAAACATGTGGTTAATACCTGTCTGTAATGAGTATGTAATTGATTAGTGTTGAATCTCAAGCTACATCAGGCCTGCCGTTTTCACGGATTTGATCCGTTTTCACGGATATTTGAAGCTTAAAACGGACTAACGGATAAACGGCGACATTCACGGATATTTACGACGCTTCGCCGATATTTTCATATTTGAATTTCGTTCATGTAAATATTTACATTCAACTACCTATTTGAAGTTGTCAAACCATACAAGCATCCAACAGTAAAGCAAACGTTCACATTAGGTGTAGCGCCATGGAACTTCCAATCGTTTAACCACAAACCAAAAACATATACTCCCACATATCGTTTGATGAAGTACAATATCTATGCATAGCTGCCAACTTATACGATTTTCCCGTACAATGTACGATTTTGCGCCCTAATGTACGATTGTACTATTGGTGTAAATTATTGTACGATTTCCAAGCTTTTTCCAATTTTTGTCTCATTTGGGTGATTCGTAACAGTAAATCTATACTGATGTCATACAATTACGGTATCGAACATGCGACATGCGGTATCAAGATCGTACACAACTGAAGACGTTTAGTAGATAATAAAGAAAGCTCGTAATACTGTATTTTCGGAACTAGCATACTCCATTTGTAGTAGTTATGCCATATTTTCACTACAGCGTACCGTAATATTCACTCATTGTACGAAAGTAACCTTGAACGCCATTGGCAGTGGAAAATTACCGTGTTTGCTACAGGCAGAAGCTACACATACGCGTACGGGAATTGTTTGTTTTCAAGCATGCGCTGAAATTCGCGGTAAAAATGGCGAGTAAACAGAAAAAGAAATCTTATAACCAAGTATTTTTAGATTGTTATAGTAAAGAAATTCCGTGGGTTAGGCGTTCAAAAACTGGCGTCAATTATGCTTTCTGTGCTTATTGCTCGTGTGAAATAAATATTTCGCACGGGGGTAGAAATGACTTGAAAGTTCACGAAGGAACAGTGAAACACACAAGGAATGCTTCACTTGGAAGTTCAACCAACATTAGTAATTTTTTTAGTGTTCAAAGTGACGATTTTAGTGTTATTTGAGCAGAATGTTATTTCACATCATTTATTCTGGAACATAACCTGCCGGTGTCAGTAGCAGATCATGCTGGACCTTTGTTGAGAAAAATGTTTCCCAGGAGCGAAGAATCTAAGAAATACAGTTGTGGACGCACCAAAACCACTGCAATAATTGCAGAAATGGCAAGTGAGCATCAAAATGTTACAGCAGGTATGTTGAAAAAAGTTCCATTTTCAATTGCTACAGATGGGAGCAACGATGATTCTAAGCTTTACCCAGTTGTAGTGACCTATTTTAGTGAGAAAGATTCTCAAATCAAAATGGATTTGCTTGAAATTGTACCGTTAGAGGGTGCTGCAACTGGGAAAAACATCGGGAAAATGTTACTCAACAGTTTATAAAAGCATTCCATTCCTGTTAGAAATTGCATTGCCCTAGGTTCCGATAATGCATCGGTCATGATTGGCCACAAAAATGGTGTAGCCGCAGAACTTCAGCAACACAATGAAAATATTATTGTTTTGGGATGTGCATGCCATTTACTGCACTTAGCAGCAGAAAAGGGTTCCACAGGGCTTCATGTTCGTGTAGATGAAATCCTTGTTGATATTTACTACTATTTGCATAAAAGTGCTAAACGTAAAGAGCAGCTCAAGAATTTGCAAATCCTCTGTGACAAAAAATCAAAGAAATTCTTGAAACATGTCTCCACTAGGTGGCTATCCCTGGGAGAGTGTATCGGTAGGTTAATAGATTTGTGGCAACCCTTAATGTGGTTTTATGAAGAAGAAGTAGATAGTAAGCTTGAATGTCCAAAAGGTTCTTTACATTTGTACAAAATCCCTAAGAAGTTGCATGGTAAAATGGAAGAAAGTTCTTGCAGAGCTTCAGATGAAAACAGAAATGCAGGCTTGCGTTCAGGTGAAAGTTCCTTAAAAAGAACTTCAACTTCAGATAACATTTGTTATGGCAAGAAGATCAAGCAGTCATGTGAACCAGAAGAGCAAAAAACCATTCCAATTTTGTCACGTCAAGAGAGAGTTTTCATGTTTCTCAGTGATGACCTAAATAAAGCAGTTTGTTATTTTTTGTGGCATGTTATTCCTGTTTTTGATAAGACAAATGTTATCCTGCAATCTCAAACACCTCACATACATCTTCTTAGGGGATTGTTGACAGACGTGTTAAAAGAATTGCTTGTGAAATTTGTAAAACCTCATGTCATCAAGACAACACCAGTACTTGATGTTCTGTACAATAGTGCTACAAACCAGAAGTCCAATGAAGACCTAGTTGTGGGTTGCAATGCATCAAAAGTAGTGGCTACATTGACACAGTCTGACAAATCTAAGTTTTACGCATCAGTTAGGAATTTCTTTAAACTCTCATGTGATTACATTATTTTGAAATTTCCCTTGAAAAAGGAAATTTTAAAGCATGCTGAAGTGGTTAATGTGAAAAATATTGAGAGCTCATCATTTTCTTCAGTGAAGTATTTTGTGGACATGTTTCCTGCTGTTCTACTTGTCAAGGATGGGGAGACACGTGAAGAGGCACTAGACATTCTTCAACAACAGTTTTGTTCTTTGCAGGTGGACAATGACATCCCACTGGATTCAGTGGAGAGAATAGACAAGTTGTAGTCTTACATAGGGAAAATAGGTAGTGGTGTTGGTGGTCTTAAGTATGACAGAGTTGCTCATGCAATGCTATCAGTGTTGGTTATTCCACATAGCAATGCTGAGTGTGAGAGGGTTTTTAGCAGCATTAAAAAAAATAGGACCACTTTCAGGGCTTCAATGTCAGACAAAGTTTTAAACAATATGTTGTTGGCAAAACGTACTAACAGCATTTGTTATGAACAAGACTTTGATGAAACTTTTCTCAAGAAAGCTAAATCTGCCACACATGTATCCCTGCTGCAGAAAAAATAAATAACGTATTCAAGCACCATGATATGTATCCAGTGACAAGCACTTAGAATCATTAAAAAAAAGGTATGTTTCCAAAACCAAATTATTACCATATTGTTTTTTACAGTTTTTTTCGTGAACATTGTATGTGCAAAACAAAATAATTTTTGCTGCGCCTGTATTACGTATAAAAATTGCCTTTCAATGATTGTACTATAATTGTACTATTTTCTTTTGTAAATTGTACTAATTGCTTTTCTGTAAGGTTGGCAGGTATGTCTATGGTTTCGGGGGAAATGTTTTTTGTTTGTTGAGTTAAACGCTAAGAAGTGTCATGGCGTCAGTAAACATTGTTATTTTTTGCCATTACAATGTATTAGGTGCGGCATTTGTTTACAAACTTCATACGTGATTTAAGTAGTAGTTTTGGTCTTAGCTGATTGTGATGGAGAAAAAATGAAAGGCTTCGCCGGACAGGTCACTTTATAAACAGCGTTATCGTAAAGAATGGAAGGAAGAATTGAAATGGTTTAGGCGTGGCAAAACGGAATTTTCCGCCGTTTGTTCGATTGCAACTCGGAACTGAACGTGACAAACGGCGGCTTGAAGACGTACGTTCATGCGAAAAACCAACGAGCTGCTGATCAGAGTTGTTCTTCGATGAGTTTTATAACCAAACCAAACAAAATAACTGATGCGGAACTGTTATGGGCGAACTTCGTTTGTGAAAACAATTTATCTGTGAAACTCGGTGATAATTTCACGAAACTTGTCCCGCAAATGTTTCCAGATAGTGAAATGCAGGAAACTTTCATTGTTCTCGCAATAAAACTAGCCAGATAATTATTCAATCTTTGGGTACATCAGCTGCAGATTATGTTACCTATGCAATGAAAACACAATTTTTTACACTGATGATTGATGAATCAACTGACAGTCACTAGGCAGGTTGTAGTGTTAGGAAGGTTCTTTCCATCTGAGATTGTTGAAACTCATCTGTACAAAGTAATGGCTTTGAGTGGTGCTGCAACTGGAGAAAATCTGCTGTGGAAAGGGTTTTCAGCAATCTCAAGATGGTTAAAACTGTTCACAGATCGTCAATGGAATCACCAATGTTAAATGCGCTGTTGCATTGCACAATGAGAACATCTGCAGGTCTGGCTTTCAAGTCCACTGACGAGATGCAGAAAAGAGTGCAGAACATGAAAAAGTAGCTAGTTAATGATGTGAAATACATTTGTTTTTTTAAACTTGTAAATAACTTCAGTTGTATGGATGTATTTATAGTTTGTAAATAAAAGCACCAAAGCCTATACTGAAGAGAAATTTTTAAATTACTTTTCATTTTATTGTGGTACCAACTATTAGTTTTGTAATGTAAGTGGCAAATCTTTAACATTTTTTACATTCATTTTATTTTTTTTAAAATGATGTTTTGGAATGCAATGTATATTTAAAATTACTGCGAAAAATAAATTATGTCAATTACGGCTATAAATTTTACAGGATTTTTAAATGCTGTAAAGAGGGTTTAGGAACCTAATTTGGTGGCAGGCCTGGCATTAAGTGTCATAGTATGAAATTAATGGGAAAACATGTTTTTCACTGCTTTGTAAACTTGCAAAGGCAAGCAATACTTATCCTTCCACACAGCAATGCAGGGGTGGAAAGGATATTTAGTAAGCTCAACCTTATCAAGACAGGGCACAGGTCATATCTTGAATTGCCAATGCTAAATGCTTTGTTGTATATCTCTTCTAGGAAGAATATGGCAGAATTCACGTACATTATGATCGAGTAATTTTCATAAAAATTACATATTTTTTCGTATTTTTTAATGTACAGGATTTTACAGGATATTTTGTATTGAAAACAAGGATATTACAGGATATTTCACATTTCAATCAAGGATATTGTTTTCAAAGTGGTGGCAGCCCTGAGCTACATCTTGACTACCATTATGTCATAGTTCAACAGCTATTCTTTAAGTTGACTAGTAATAATATTTGTCAAAATGACTGCACTATTTTTCCAGATACAGTGAAACCTCGTTAATAAAATACCGGTTATTTCAAAGTTCGCGTTTATTCGAACACTTTTAATTCCCCTTCAGACTGGGATAACATATTTAATGTCAATCAATACGGTTAATACGAAATATTCGTTATTATGTATTACGAAGTAACCTCACGTCCGCTCACGTAGTGTACTATTGTTTTATTATCGGATAAACCGAATGAAATTTTAGAACAAGAATCGCACACTTTAATCACGTGCACGCAGCTTCACTATAATTCTGTTAACGGCAAATAATTTGTACGGTAAATGGTCTATAGCACTGTCTAAGAAGGGGAGGTCTGGACACTCGCCAGATAAAAGTGACCACTTACTGTCTCCATAGTTCGTTCGACGTCCGCTATTCAACTCTAGCGCTAGGTGTCTTGCGGTGGAAATATATCATTAGGCGTTATGATGATTTTGTCAATTCTCGTGAAAAACAAACAAGAGGTAAATAATATACGATACAACGATAGTTTAAAATCATCGCCGGAGGACGCACAGTAACGTGATAATCGGGCATAGGGCCACATTTCCGCAACCTAATTTGTTAATGTCTATAAAACTTTAAAAAATACACTCGTTTAAAAAGGTAATTTTTATGCAAATTACTGGAAATATCGCAATGCCGTTTTGCAGAATGATCAGGAATCATGTAAGAAAGTAAAATAAGTTGTGTTTTTACTTTTTTTATTTCCATGGTGGCCCTATACTCCATAATTACAAACGTAGAGAGTTACGACAGTATTTGATGCACTGCAATGAATTTTAATATAATTACACTATATTTTAACATTTAAAATTAAAGGCTGAATCAAATTACATAACTTGGCTGATTTACGTATTTGAATAACAATACCAAACCTGCATTTACAATACATTATTTGCTACACAAATAAGTGCCATCGTCAATGTTTCGTGTCTCATGTCAAGTGTTGACGCTTCAGCTTGGGTGCATAGTAGGGACGTATATTTTTTAATTTTTTTTATTTACATTGCCTTACAATATCCAAATAAAAAATATATACGTTTTTATAAGTTGTCGAAAACAAACAAGACGCACATAGCCGCATGAATGCACAGGTATTGTAATGTAAATTACAAACTGCTATTACTCCTAAACGAGTTTGAATTCCGTATCTGCGCCTTTTAAGATAACAAAGGAAAGTTTAACGCACTGAATAAAAGTATTTTGGGATTTTTATAATTTTTTTAAGGAAGAGATCGCACTCGTTTTGCAAATTTAGTATTTTAATAAAAAATGGTGTATTGTCAAACTACTTACAAACAGGTATTATCAGGGTTGTGCTGGTCATTAATAAAATTCGACATCATACATTCCATTTTTAAAAAAGTTGGGCCTATAAAAAATAAGTAATCTTTAGACTACATTCATACAAATAATAAAAATTAACTTACTATTCCAATGACGTTTCCGAACTGATCTTTGTGTTCCTTTTTTTGTGACAATGTCGTCTTCCACAAAATGTTTTTCGCATACATAATGGGATCTTTTAAGTACAAACTTGTCTCATGGAATTGCTTTCTGCCACAATTGCCTAACATTGTCATCATTGGGAACTCGGAATATTGCAACTTTCTCGTCCGACTTTGCCTGATAATTTGTTTTGCACCCAGGTGCAACACAAAGGTTAGGCATTTTCACAATTAAAATAATATACGCTTATTCTCTTTACTAACAATCAATGCTCCTTGCTCACAATGAAGTTCCCGCCAATGCCAATGTGGAAACTATACTTCGTAACCTAATTGACCTAATTTATGAAATAATTCCCAAACTTATAAAAAATAAACACATCCAATTTAATACTGTATCGATATCTGGAGATTAATGCATTTTAAACATTTAAATGAAAATTTAAATGATTATTATGTTGAGTTGTTCATAACAACAAAGCTTAAAATACCACCGCAGAACAACCAGCGCTACAGGTCAGATGGTGGAGCGGAGCGGAACTACGGAGACATTAGGTGTGCCACTTTTGCATGCTGGCCAGGTTGGGGAGTGTCCAGACCTCCCCTTCTTAGACCGTGGTCTATAGTCAAACCTCTATCTATCGAACTCGCATGTATCACAAGAGTCTAGCGACAGCAATGCTACTTTCCTGCAACTGGCCGCAAATGCCGATCCTTTCCGAAGTTAGCCGATTGGGAGCGCCTACCCCCTGGATGTTTTTTATTTTTAAGCGCGCGTTTTTTCTCTCCAGTATAAAAATGCCACATAGACTGTTTAGTGGATGGTTGGTTATATTAGGTAAGTATAGCTACATTAAAATTACTGTAAAATCATTTTATGGTTGCTTAGCAAATAACTTTTTAATATGTAGCTATCCAGCGCTAGGAAAAAGTTTACATGATTTCACAGTATCTTTAATGTAGCAATCCTAACCAAATCAACCGTCCACAAAGTTTTAAAGTATTTATAATGTAGCTAACCTAACCTAATTGACCATTAGTTATCATGTCCTTACCTGAAAATTACAATTTAATTAATAAATATACTTTTATTTGCATTCATTATTCAAATATATTTATTACTTTTGAAATGTTACGTAATCGTATTTATTTTTACAAGTACAAAAAAAAGTTAGTTCCTGCCGAGATTCGAACCGTCAACCTTACGTTTAGATGATAGCGCCGCTGAGCGCTCAGCCACGAGGCCATATTTGATAATTGGAAGTTTCAGATGGCATATATGATCGTGCCGCCGGCCCCAAAACGAGCGTAAGCGGTGCGGCATTGCTGCCAGTTGCAGGAAGGTAGCATTGCTGTCGCTAGACTCTTCTGCATGACAAGATTGTCCGTGTTTATCGTATACTTTCTACGGTCCCGGCAAAATTGCCATACAACTAAGGTTAAAAAGGTCCGCTTGTACCGATGTTCGAATTATCGTTTTGTCCGCATTGATCGTACAAAATATGTGGTCCCGTCACTATAAATTATATTAGATGATCGTTTAACCATAAAGATTTTGCAGAAATAACCATTTCTTAGAAAGAAACCGTCATAAAAACAGTAACGATAGTATACAGTAGTAAAAATCAACTTAAATCTGCAGCCAAGTAATGGAGCACGTAAATATGAAGAAAAGACAAATGAACAACAACTTACGAAGAAATTGGATGATGTACCATAACTACAGTACAAACCCAATTGTTATCCTAAGATAATTACCATAAAAAGAACTAAAGATTCTTTGTCGATACCATAATTACTACAGAAGCACGATAGCTACCACATTTGCACTACAGTTACCGTAACAACCGAGATGTATATTTACCGTGACGGTAATGTATTTATTTATGACATATTAATAAATATAGTTTAAAAAACTAACGAAACATGCTTTTAAAGATTATCAAACTAAAAAGTAAAAAATAATTTTAAAATTAAATTTATGACAATAGTATATAAGCAATACTAGTATAAATGAGAAAAAAGCATGGGGCGCTTAATATTCAAAAAATATGGCACAAAGCGCCTCAAGCTTTTTTCTCATTTATACTAGTATTGCTTATATACTATTGTCATAAATTTAATTTTAAAATTATTTTTTACTTTTTAGTTTGATAATCTTTAAAAGCATGTTTCTTTAGTTTTTTAAACTATATTTATTTTTAACTTTTTAGTTTGATATTCTTTAAAAGCATGTTTTTTTAGTTTTTTAAACTATATTTATGTATAATTATCATAGGGAAATGAGTTACCGACACTACCTATTACCATCTGAGATAACTATTTGGAGTTGCAACGTCACAAAGAAATGGTAAAGTCTCTACGAATCATTTGCAGTTAGATGTATGGATATAATATTAAAATTTACCGGGAAAAAAAAAACATTTTTTTTTTCTGCGTGGCCGGGAGTAGAACCCACGATCTTTGAATCCGAAAGCTGACGTCACAGAAGTCGCGCGCCTTAGACCGCTCGGCTAACGAACGTAATGAAATGGGTGGGACATTTTACTGTGATGAGTCACTCACTCTTAGTCGAAAGAGTTAGACGGACAGACAGAGTTACAGACGGACAGACAAACATACAGGTGAAGCTAATATAAAGCATGTAAAAATAAAGAACATTATTGAAAAATAGGATGTTAAATTTTTATATGTACGTTTGGCACATGTTGCGAACAAATAATGCGATCTGAAAAAATGCAGTACTACTACGAAAAGCGAAAAGGGTAATCTTGGATTTTTAGGTTATGGCAGTCTCTCGTTTTTCAGTAATATCGGCCGAAAATTAACAAGCGTATCGGAAGTCGGCAGAAATGCCGATTCAACTAAATATTGGCAAAATCGGCTTCTTCAGTACAGCTCTACATTTGATGACATGAGTAAACATATTTCAGACTTCAGGATATTGAAAAAGACTTTAATTTCCATGTAGATTTATTGTGCGTATGTTTTTTTTTGCAAGTGTAAATTGAATTAAGTAAAATACTTCCATTTTTATTTATTTTTCAACTGATTTAACTTTAATGACAAGTAACTGATATATTTCTGACACTAATTTTGAGGTTGAAATATTTTTTAAAAATTCTTAGAGTGAAGTCCACTTCAGCATTAATTGTCTTGGAAAATGTTCTGGCTGCTAGTGATGTAGACACTGATGTCTTGTCTTCCTTCGACAAACTTTGCAGTGCAGTAAAGGACATTTATGCAACTAAAAAAGTGCAGAAAAAAATCAATGAATTTTTCAAGCCTCTTTAATTCTCTATTTGACTAATTTTCGAGTAAAAAATCAATACTTGATTTTGTCGATTATTATTAATGTGAGCATATGCACCTGTTAATACAAACCTCGTTAATACAAACTGCAAAATTTTAGGTCCCTTCAGGTTTGTATTAAAGAGGTTTCACTGTATTAGTAAATATGTACATATGTATACTGAAACAGACATTACTTTTCAATAATACTCTTAAACAGTTGTTGGAAAATAATTTTTAGGCAAGTAATAATGGTAAAAAATCTTGGAAACACATTTTGAACAGGCATTACATGTTTGTTTCTAGTGTGCGTGGCTCGTGAAACACCAGTAACCACATAGTTACGCGGTGCAAGGCTACAGTTCCTAGTGCTTCAGGCTCTGTCGGAGGCACTCAGCAAACCTCACTAATACTCGCACCTCTTGCTAGATGGCCAATTGAAGGCTCTGCATCACCCACCATGTTTATTCTTTTGGCTGTTCGCTAATTGTGAATTTTTATGCAGAAATATTTTCAATAATTTTGTATGAGCTACCTAGCTGTGAAAACTCATAAAATGCACTTCGTAGTGTGTGACCATGACACAGTCGGTAAAAAGTTTAACTATGAATATTTTCCATGATATTTTTACAAATAACAGGCAACCAGTACATTTTTCTGGCGACAAAATTTGCAAATCTTCTCTAGTGAAATAACCATAGAAACTGGCCTGGGTAAAAAGTGATGAAGTGGCTTGAAAATGCAATCACCCAACATGGTCAAAGTGCTGGTAGTTGACAGTCGTGTGTAAAGCTCGTTGGTAGCTCTGCGACTCGGTTCGTTTCGGCTTGCAGACTTCTGCTGCTGCTGAGGCACCTCAGGAACTGGAGAAGAGCGGCTCGTTCGGGGAACTGCTGTGCGACAGTGTGCAGTACTGCCACCTGAAGAACTTCGATCTCACGTACGCTTTCTACTCCAAGTTCCCGAGCTGAGGGTCCGCGGCGGCCCGCAGCACGGCCCGGCTCTCTCCGACCGTTGCTCGGCGCCTCCCGGGGCCGCGCCCCGCGCCCCTCCTCTCCGTTAGCGTTAGTCTCGGTGGTAGCAAAGCTAGGTCCTTCCCCTTCCCGCTGCTCTCGTGCGCCATGTGTGCTGCGCATCTCAGCCCCAACCTTCTGTACGTGTGGTGGAGGAACAAGATTTCTTGAAGTGCCCGCCTTCCCCTCGCTGTCTGAATGTTGCAATCCTGCCTGAGGACGCACCTATGAGGGTGACAGACAGGCAACTCACTGGCCGGTTGGTTCCTTGGTTTCACCCCCGCTGCGGAGTCTGCTGGCCACTAAAAGGAGGTTGAGTGGTTGAGATTTTAGTTCCTCCCTGCATGCATTTTTATTATTTTGTTGAATTGCACCTTTTATGTTACGTTCGTTAGGAAGAAATGTTTTGCGAGAGAGAGAAAAAGAGAGATTTTAATTAGCAAAAATGCCATTCCAGTTATTACATGTTTCAACTGTTCTAAAATGTTTGTAACCCAGGGTATATTCTGATGGAATTTATTTGTGGGATCATCATAAGGTTTCAAGTATTTGAGCTACAGTAATAGAATTTTTTGATTTTTTTTTTAGTATAAAATTTTGATTGTTATATTATTTAATTGTGCTTGATGTGCAAGAAAATTATTTCCTGACAAGGCACTAGTCAGTTGTGATTTGAAAAGCCAAACTTTTTTTATTGTTTCAATGTTTGTGCTAAGTGCTAATAGGGTTCAATGAAAAGAAATAAAAACTGCTGAACTGAACTAAAATTTTATTCTACTATAGTTTCAAAAAACTTGATAAATTTCAGTTCTCATGTGAAATGTTGGGGTTTTTGAATACATTTGTATTGGTTCTGAAGGTTTTCATCTGCAGTTCTTGCAAGGCAACTTTAAGCCGTTCTCCTACATGGAGAATTAAACAGACTTGAAATGAGTGTAATAAAACATACAGTGCAGATAATGCTAATGCTTAACCTAAGGATCTTTTTTTGCACTTATTTTTGTTTCAAAATGGACTTTCATGAATCTACTGTATATGAATATTACTTTGAAAGCAAACATTTTATTGCAGCGCACATCTTTAACGAGAGCATCGGGATATATTTATAATTTATATTTGGAGGGAGTAGTAAGCATGCAGAGTACACAGTACTGAGTTGGAAACATGAAAAGTTAATTCTATTTGATAACTATATTTTTTTTTATTGTTTTGATTGCTAACATGGGTGCATAAGGTATGATAAAATGATAAGTAACATAAAAATAGATTATTATTGGTGACAAAAATAATATTATTTCGTGATTGTTTATGGTTTTAAAATAATACATGATTAGCCAGAATAATTTCTACAGGCATAGTCATATCTGCTATGTGGACTTGTTATACCCTCGTAGCTCTAATACCTAGAGGTATATCTTTTTTCAGCTAAATTGTGTAAGCTAATAAAAAAATGTTTTTGTTGGCACATGAGTGAAGATATCTTGCAAGCTTGGTAAACTTCATATTTAGGATAGTTTTATTCTTGCCAAGTGAAACATGATACAGATATGTATTTTTACGCAAAGCTGGGATTTAAGTACTGTAATTTGGGGAACTTCATTATATTGTTTTACCAAACTGGTCATATGTTAATGGGGAAATGTGATTGGTTTTTTTTTTATGTTGAACTGATTGGATGGAGCAAGCATGTTTGGTCACACTGTTCTACTTCCTAATTTCTTCTCTCCTATTTCTACATTTTTTGTATGGCTCAGTTTGTATCCTTTAGCTTTGTTGGTTGTGGAATGCATGTTGCAAAATTGTCTGAAACACTTAAGTTTCGTAAAAGGTGGAAGCAAATTATATTTAGTTCAATTATTTGGTGAAATGTTTTGTTGTGAAAATTACAAATTTCAAACTAGTCATGGTTACAACTGCTTTGGAACTGTAGCAGCTAAAATTGGCTGCTGTTTGACCGGAAAAATCAAAAGATCTTGTGTGTATTTTGTTACGTATATTTTTTATGACTCTTAGTTAACAAATGGATTTAGCTTATGAATACCATACACTGCATATAGGATTAGTATATAACTGATTTGGGTCATGTTTGATTTAAATCCTTCCATGATTTTGCATTTCACTAGCCTAGTTTCCTTGTGTGTATTCAAAGATGAAATACTGTGTCTGTTGTATGCAAGAATGAAATAAATGGTTCGAAGCACTGATATATTTGTGCTGGAATTTCTAGTTTAAGTTAATATGTTGTATTTTCTTTTTATGAATATAAAACATTGTCAAGAGTACGTAATCTCAAATAAATAAAAATATCAAACATGGCCTCATGTGATGCTTGTTTTATTTGACTTTTTTACAGTCATGAATGGCTGACTTTTATAATTTTTTTTTAATTGTTTAAGTTTAGTTTGCAATGTTACAGGGAAGATGTTTAGTTAATATATAATGTAGTAATCATGTTGCAAATGTTTTTTTTTGGCCTGTTTATGCCAGTGAGTTCCATCCATGTGATGTTCTTGCTGTCCCTCTCATTGGTCAAATTAGCAATATGTATATTGGAAATAAATCTTCCAGCAATTATTGTTAGCCTGCCATTTTATGTGATGTTCAGAAGAAATATAGGTTTAGACATGTAGTTTAGTAATTGCTCTATGTACAAAAAAAGTTGAATAAAATAAATTAAAATTATGAAGTATGTCTCCATTCTTGTAATGATTGCATATCCTTGAGGTTAGGTTATACATTACGTATATATTTAAATTTACTTTTTCTGAATGTATTGCAATTCAACTCTTTAATCTGCACTTTCATAAGGGCAACACAACGCTGTTAATTTGGTATTAAATCTCGTCATGGCTCTAACGAATATTCTATTCAACGAAAAACCCCATGCAACGAAATAAAATTTTGGTCCCACTGAACCTCCATAAGATCAATGCTTTTTTAACCTCTAAATACCGAATTTTATTTGTTCCGAAATAGTGAAATTCCCTTTACAACGAACTGCCGCGTTTGAAAAACACGCAAAAATAAACATCTCCTACAAGACATCCACTAATTTGTTTGCATTCACTGCTTAAAAATACGTGCGTATAACCTTATAATATGCACCATCGAGGAAGACAATAAATAAACAAAGCATCATGGATAACACACGTCGTGTATACATGCCACTTTGTTCAAAATGGCGGGTACATTTAGCGCTAGTGGCGGAAACCTCTCGTACCATCTCTGGCAAGACGAACAAAGAGTATATTTTGCGTTTCTATGGTTAAAGATGCGCACACAAAAATATTTTTAACTATGGTATCTGTGAGTACATTTTTTTTTTTTTTTTTTTCCAGTTTTCACTGTTTGTTTATTTCCACAGTTTATTTATTTCCACACGTAGTTACGGAAATCAACACGGTACTACTGTAAAATGAATTCTAATCCTAAAAAGCAGCAACAGATTGACATTAAAATAAAATTATAAATTTTAAATGCAGTGTTAAAAAGTGATATAGCTGCAGGCCTGCCGTTTTTACGGATTTTATCCGTTTTCACGGATATTTGAAGCTTAAAACGGACTAACGGATAAACGGCGACATTCACGGATATTTACGACGCTTCGCCGATATTTTCATTTTTGAATTTCGTTCGTGTAAATATTTACATTCAACTACCTATTTGAAGTTGTCAAACCATACAAGCATCCAACAGTAAAGCGAACACTCAATTACGTGTAGCACCATGGAACTTCCAATCGTTTAACCACAAACCAAAAACATTTACTCCCAAATAGCATTTCATGAAGTACAATATCTATGGTTTCGAGGGAAATGTTTTTTGTTTGTTGTGTTAAACGCTAAGAAGTGTCATGGCGTAAGTAAACATTGGTATTTTTTGCCGTGATGTTTTAGGTGCGGCATTTGTTTACAAAATTCTTACGTGATTTAAGTAGTAGTTTTGGTCTTAGCTGATTGTGATGGAGAAAAAATGAAAGGCTTCGCCGGACAGGTCACTTTATAAACAGCGTTATCGTAAAGAATGGGAGCAAGAATTGAAATGGTTGAGGCGTGGCAAAACAGAATTTTCCGCCGTTTGTTCGACTTGCAACTCGGAACTGAACATGACAAAGGGCGGCTTGAAGACGCAAGTTCATGCGAAAAACCAACGAGCTGCTGATCAGAGTTGTTCTTTGACAAGTTTTGTTACCAAACCAAACAAAATAATCAATGCGGAACTGTTATGGGCAAACTTCGTTTGTGAAAACAATTTATCTGTGAAACTCCGTGATAATTTCATGAAACTTGTCCCGCAAATGTTTCCAGATAGTGAAATCGCAAGAAACTTTCATTGTTCTCGCACTAAAACTAGCCAGATAATTATTCAATATTTGGGTACATCAGTTGCAGATTATGTTACCTATGCTATGAAAACACAATTTTTCACACAGATGATTGATGAATCAACTTATGTTTCAGTCACTAGGCAGGTTGTAATGTTAGCAAGGTTCTTTCAATCTGAGATTGTTGAAACTCATCTGTACAAAGTAATGGCTTTGATGGAGCTGCAACTGGAGAAAATCTGCTGTGGAAAGGGTTTTCAGCAATCTCAAGATGGTTAAAACTGTTTACAGATCGTCAATGGAATCACCAATGTTAAATGTGCTGTAGCATTGCAGAATGAGAACATCTGCAGGTCTGGCTTTCAAGCCCACTGATGAGATGCGAGAAAGAGCACAGAACATGAAAAAGTAGCTAGTTAATGATGTGAAATACATTTTTTTTTTAAAACTTGTAAATAACTTCAGTTGTATGGATGTATTTATAGTTTGTCAATAAGAGTTTGTCAATAAGAAAAGCACCAAAGCCTATACTGAAGAGAAATTTTTAAATTATTTTTCATTTTATTGTGATACCAACTATTAGTTTTGTAATGTAAGTAGCAAATCTTAAAAAATTTTACATTCATTTAATTTTATTAAATTATGGTTTGGAATGCAATGTATATTATAAGTTACAGCGAAAAATAAATTGTGTCAATTATGGCTATAAATTTTACAGGATTTTTAAATGCTGTAAAGAGGATTTAGGAACCTAATTTGGTGGCAGGCCTGGCATAAAGTGTCACAGTATGAAATTAATGGGAAAACATGTTTTCCACTGCTTTGTAAACTTGCAAAGGCAATGCTTATTCTTCCACACAGCAATGCAGGGGTGCAAAGGATATTTAATAAGCTCAACCTTATCAAGACAGCGCACAGGTCATGTCTTGAATCGCCAATGCTAAATGCTTTGTTGCATTCTTCTAGGAAGAATATGGCAGAATTCCAGCCAACAGAAGAAATGAGGAATAGGGCAAAACATCTGAAAAAGTAATATTTAAATACCAGGGACCGGAAAGTTACTTTTAAAAAGTAACTCAGTTACAGTTACAAAAACTCCATTGGAAATGTAACCCTATTACAACTACAAGTTACACTACTGAAAATAAACCAGTTACAGTTCTGAGAAAAGTAACTATAAGTTACTTTAACAGTTACTTTGTGAAAAACTAAAAATGTGATACGTAATATTGTTATAATTAAAAGCTAATAAAACATATTGTGTTAAGTAAAGATATATGTTTATTTAAACTAAAAAAATTTAAATAGGTCTTAAATTATATTGAGTAATTAGTTCACACTACAAAATTGTTCGCAGCACCACACAACAAGCACTTCACAATAAGGTTATTTTTATCATTCGACCGAACTTCGAAAATACATATTAGAATATGAAGGCCACGGCAACGAAAATTCTGGACTGCTTTCTAGGCTTCTCGCTTCATTACATTCTGTCATTGCTTTCGCGCATGTGCACACGTAGGTTAATTAATTAAACAGCACAGCAGTAAACCAGCATGTCGCAAATATTAAATAAATGACAATCAAAATACGAGCGCAGACTAGCCAACAGCAGTTTTACAAGTATAAGCAATACCATCGCAAATAATAGGCCTGTCGGGATTTTCGTTCTGGGATTGAAAAAATCAACAAATCGTTGTTCGTTCAATAAGAAATACATTTAAAAAATGTAACGCAAGAAGTAACGACAGTTATCGTTACTTTAAGGCAGAAAAATGTAATACAGTTACAGTTACTGAAAACTTAATATATTGCGTTACCACGATTGTTACCATAAAAAGTAACTGTTACAAATAACGTCGTTACTAGTAGCGCGTTACTTCCAGTCCCTGTTAAATACTGCCAGTGGTGAAGCGTAGGCTACACATGTGTGTGTAAATACTTGTATAAAGTGTTAAAAATTGAATTGTTTTGATTGAAGTATAGTTACGTACATTATGATCAAGTAATTTTCGTAAAAATTGCATATTTGTTTGTATTTTTTAACGTACAGGATTTTACAGGATATTTTATATTCAAAACAAGAATATTACAGGATATTTCACATTTCAATCAAGGATATTGTTTTCAAAGTGGTGGCAGCCCTGATATAGCTAAACGTTTCGACATCCCGGCGTCTAAGTTACACTTTCGACCATATTATCCAACCGGGAACAGATCGAAAACATTTCTCTGGTAGGAACAAATCAAAAACGTGTGAAAGTATGTAAAAATGATGATTTGGACAAGATACTTTTTGACTGGCTAATGGAGGCTAGGGCATCTAACAACAACGTCTCTGGGCCCATTTTACAAGAAAAGGCACGCCAGGAAGCACTGGGGATGGGAATTGATAATTTCCAAGCATCAAATGGTTGGTCTCTAAACAAGTGTATTCTATGTACTTTTTCATGTTGAATTCCTCATAACGTATTAAACAGTCAGAAAGACAGTTCTAGCCATTTATGTGAAGCTTTATGATGACTAGAAATATATCGTGCGAAACTTCCAATTAACAAACCCCTTTACAACAAACACAACAAATTTAAAAAAAATAGAGGTTTCACTGTATATACTGTTATAGATTTTGGTTAAAATGTTATGTAATGTTCCATGGGTAAGATTTTTTAATTAAAATGATTTAATACACAGTATTTAATAGATATGAATGAAAGCGTATTGCTGAATTGTGGCAAAACTTGTATGTAATTCAAACACTGCATGCCATTCATTTATACAGCCATGACAAAAAAAAACTCATATTGGATAGTACTTGTTATTCCCTCTTTTCTTCTTCTTCCTGAACAACATGTCCTCATCCATGGGCTCGATGACTGCTCCCAGTTTGGTCCGAACTGCCGGAAGAACCATCTTGCGATGTGCCATTTCTGGCACCCAGTTCCTCCCCACTGGGGCGCGGATGCTGGCTTCGAAGTCTTGCACCCGTTCGAATGGGAATGGGAGATCGCTCACCTGAAATTAAATCAAATTTCAGCATGAATAACAAGCAACTCCTTGCTTCTCACCGGGCTTGGATCCCGATGGCAACTGATTCAGATCCAACATGGATCCTGAAATAGTTTTCTCAGTGGATTGTTTCCAAGTAGTACTTCCCACTATCATTTCCTTGCTGCTCTCCTTTCTCTCTCCCTTATTCTTCTCTGCTGCCTCATGGCATGGCATGCGGGCCACTCAGATTAATTACCCTGCACAGTGATTTACCTTTCTGAAAGATCTAGTTTGATTTTAAAATTTTCTAAAATCCTTTATTATTTTCATAATCTGCCTATCACAAGGTCCAAGATAATATTGATTTACGAAATTTTATACTTGAGTATCTCCTTACATAACACGTTTCCCTTGGCATTATTTCTTCAAAACACAATTTAAAAAATTTCATTCTAAAACTATTTAAGTAATTAAATTATGAACATAAACTCCTAAAATTGTCTACACATTCAATATTTTTGAGAGAAAAAAAATAGATCCATAGGCAAAATTTTAAGCTTAATTACATATTCTGTTACTGAGCTAAACGTGAAACTGTAATGACAAAACTATATTCACTATGCACTAATTAATTTAACAAATAATCATTAAACATTACAGAGCATACAACATTTACCCTGCTGTATTTTAAGAGCCAGTCTCCATGGCAAGACATGCATATTCTTAAGACATAATCTCAAACAATAAACATACACACATTTTCTTTTCCAATCAATGGTGCATTCTGACCAATCCAAATGTCTTGGTGGCTACTGCCACTATTTCCCTGGTCTCTGACCATCGGTACAGCTTAGATCATCATAGCTGACATTTGTAACTGCTGTGACTAAATCAATGACTAATGGTCACCCTTGCAGTTTTCTACAATGTGCAGATCCTGAATCCGAATTCTCACCCGCCAAGACGTTTGAAGCGGACTGTACATGTTCAAGAAGTGACCAAACTGTCATAAAAGATTCACCTTGACTGAATCTATGAATGTGGTGTTGGTTTGATTTTATATTTCCAATTTCTAAGTTTATTTCGTAGTTGTGGCAGGTAGAGCAAAAATATTTAAAGGTGTGATTATTTTAGTATTTTGTGTCATAAAATGTGACAGTTTAACAAGTCCTCCTAATCCATCCCATTAAACCCTTCAGTTACAGCAAGGTAGCTGACTCTATAAACATATTTTATCCTCAAATCTAATAAATGCAGATTTTCACTTAGTCTGTTTAAATGTCCAATACATACTGTCTATAAGAATTATTTAATTTAAAACAGAGAAATATAACTGTTGTTTAGTTGACCTGATATCTTATGTTTTACTAACTGTTACATCAAACCGTTTCCAAAACTAATTTTACTATTATTATGTATAAAATGTACAGTAATTTTTCTAAGACAGGTACTATGGATATTTATGTTTTTACATTGTATTACCTGACACATTCTTTATCCCAGGGCCTCGATACCATGTGGGATTCAGCAACTAAAATAAATAAATAAACATGTGCACATACCTGGTGTTGCTTTATTTTCGTATCCTTGTCTTCATTGATGATGAGATTGCCTTTATTGTCATCCCTCCGCGGAGCATTCTTGGGAACCTTTAGGATGAACCGTCGTTTTTTTCTCTTTGACACTTCAATGTTAGGTCCGCCCCATGCTCCCCAACCTGGCAGAGTCAGGTCAATGTCCTTAGGTTTAGACTTTTCAATCATGTCTTCTTTTTCATCTCTGAAAATGACCAAAAAGAGTACTAATTTAAGTAGCAAAAATGATTGCTGGAGTATGTCACATGGTCGTCACAGCTTTCTAATGTATGCAGAATATTATATGTAACTAAAAAATCGACCATATTGTATTAGTTAAATATACTGTACAATACAGCTGGACCATCCATTTTATTTCAAAAAATTTAATTCTGATTCTTACTAATAAATTCATTAATTTCCTATGACAAATCACTGGTTTGTTCAACTTGATTATAACTAAGATATTTAATCAACATTAGCAGCACTGCCAACAGAATGTTATAATCTCACTTAAAGCACTCTCCCACAAGCCATGTTGATTTCTTTTTTTTTATTTTCCAGTGTTTACTCATTACTATTATTTAATGGCTTTTTCTGAAATTTTAACATGATAGCTCCCTTGCATTTTTGACTAATATTTTCATCAGATATTCACTAAGTGTAATATTATTGGTGTAAAAAGTCATGAAACTGTTAGTAATCACTTGCACCCATTTTTACACCAATTATATTACACTAGGTGAATTATCTGTTGAAAACATTAGTGACAGAAACACAAATGCAAGGGAGGTATCGTGTTAAATATTAGTAATAACAATAAAATTTAAAAAATAAATCAAAATGGCACGTGAGACAACCTTAAGATGACAAAGTAAATACAATGCAGCCTAGATTAGGGAAAAAAAAAAAAATTCAACAGATTATTCTTCTAGGTAATAAAGAAAGTATTAATATATAAATATCCAGTCATAACAATACCTGTACTTCAGAATACCATTTCAGATTTGGGGGAAGGGAGGGGGGGGGGGGGGGGGATAGAGAGAGAGAGAGAGAGAGAGAGAGAGAGAGAGAGAGAGAGAAGAAATACATAGACACTAACTGCCATATCTCACCTGAACTCTGCGACTATATCATCATCGGCAAACGCCTCTGCGATGAGCTTCTCTCGTTCCGCTTCATCATCTTCCTCCACTCCTTTCTCCTCGTCATCGTCCATCGCTCCGTCCCCTCTCGTCATGACGTCTGGGATCCGGGACATCAGGTGCTTCGGCTTGGCTTGCAGATAGTTGTTTGGGTCGATGGCGGGGGCCGGCGGGGCCAGCCTCTCCGCCCGCAGCTGGACCGCCAGCTCTTCCAGGTCTCCCTCGCCGGGCTCCGCTGGACCGCCGCCGAGACGGTGGGGCACCTCGCCGAGCTCCTCGTCCACCGCCGGTCGCGTGACCGACTTCTTCATCTCCAGGGACGGTCCAGCCACGTCAGCATCGGCTTCAGCTGGTTCTTCCGCACGCTTCGTTTCCCCTTCTCCACGAACCTGCAGGGCACTCAGTTTCTCCTCGATCCTCCGTTTCAACCGCTGCTCAGCCTCCTCGAACAAGTCGTCAAGCTTCACATCAGCATCCGTCGCTAGTTGGCTCGTGGCCTCCGTTTCGGTAACATCAACACCTGAAACGTCCCTGCTTCGCTTTGATTTATTTTTACTCTTAAGTTGTTTTTTACCTTCACCTGGAGTGTCAACAGCTGTTACAACCCAAGACGACGATGTGCTAGTGATGTTCCGTGTCTTCGTGGTAGAATCGGTTAGCTTGGCTTGCTCTTTCCCAACCAAACTCAATTTTTTCTTTTTACTCATGACACGAGAGTCGTCGTGCTCATTGAATTTTTTGAGCTTTGAGTTTTTCACCACTTTCCCATTTACTTTTTCCTTTCCAGTTTTACTTGCACTGGCACACTTGTTACTTTGAAGCTTTTTGTCATCTCTTTTGTTTTGTGTTACCTCTTCTACTTGAAGTACATCCCCATCACTTGCCTGTGTGTCAACACAAGTTTCATCTACATTTCCGACACTGTGGTTGTTCTCTAACATCTCCACTCTTTCCACAACACTCTCCATTAGTTTGATTCTTTTAGCTTGACTCACGGGATCAACATTTTCGGGCTGTTCCGAGCTTGCTGCCCCATCCTTTCCTGCAGACTCGACTTGAGCCTTCCTTTTGTTCTGCTCTTCCCAAAATTTTCGATAGCCACTGACAAACTGGTCAATTTCTGAGGAAGTTTTCACCATCCACGGATTTTTTGAGTTGCCAGGACCGGTGGAGGCTTCTGGCTCGTCTGCTTCAGGCACTTCAGTTTCGCTGTCGACGCCACTGTCTTCCTCTCTGCCGACCTTTTGAGTCAGCTCGCGGCTAATGGCCAACTGTTCTGAGAGGACCTGTCGGGCCTGTGAGAAAAAAAAAAATATACGAGTACAAGAAAAGTTGTTTGACATTGGCAAAGTGTCTCAATAAACACAGCCCAATAATTTCTACAGGTAGAGCTAGTATTACTCTAAAACTCTCTTGTCATGGATTCTGAAGAAAATGACTTTGTTTCACTATATTGAGTTACATGTTGTTGAAAGTTAAGGTCATCACAGACAGTAAACCACAACTACACAAAACAGGGAAACTAGGGGAGGAATCGGCAATGACCTCTAACAAAGATTTGCCTGGAGTGATTTCAGGGAAACCATGGAAAATCATAATCAGGATGGCCAGGCCAGGATTTGAAGCTGGGTCCTTTGGAATGTGAGTCCTGTATCTTACCACTGTGCCACCTCGCTCCGTGTTAGAAGACATGAGGTGTAAGCGAATGTATGGGCTGGAATCATTCCGAGCATTACTGAGGCCCAACAGTTCATGATCACGTGAATCCTCGCCACAACTACGGTTCCCTTGGCAGAGTTTGACCTCGGTTGCTTTGAAGTCAAATATACGTGCAGCAGAGTAGGTAGTGTTGAGAGGTGACTATGCCACTGCTCACAGCTGCACGCACTTGCAATAGTTGTAAACACATCATTTATTCTACCCAATGACATTTTGAATGGATGGTGCAAGACACGTAGAATAGACCCAGCAGTTTCCATCCAGACTTTGCAACTACATGTGTGTGTGTGTGTGGGGGGGGAGGTTTCAGGGTTGCCTCTAAGCTAGAGGCCTTAGTTGAAAGTGGTTAAGTTGCACGATCCCTACTCCCAAGTTTAACTTTAGCCGTAGATGTTTTTTTAATTTTATTTTAAGAATACTCTAAAAATCCAATAGCCCATTCTTTGAAATTCCCTCCACTAGGCTGCAGGCTAGAAACAGTGTTACAACTCCATGGAAGAACAGGTTCTTAGGTTCTCAAGGAAAAAAACAAATGTGTCATATATGAAGCTCTACAAGCTCTCGTAACTCGAGGACATTTTTACTTGTTAATGTGCAGCTATCGCCATGGTGACGTCACCATGCTCCATCACGTACATGTTAGGCCCACCAAGCAAATACTGTTGTTGAGCATAGATAAGACCAAGAGATCGCTCTTGTGGATGCAGCTGAAGTGAAATGTGCAACAAGAGCCTCGCCAACACGCTCGAGAATTTTCAAATACTGTATACACTAAGTGGCACGGCTGCATTTGGCTGTTGGCCTCCGATTGTGCACGTACACACACACACACTGCCTGTCCGCTCTGCGCGCTCACTCCGGGACTTGCTTCAGGTCATGGCAGACATAGCATTGAAGCAGGAGCGAGACATGGGCCCAGCAGGGACTTGAGGCTTGTTCTCACACACCATTTTGTCATTACTTTTATTTAAGTACTATTTTAAAAAATTTGAACTCAATTTGTTGTTCTGTCAAGTACACTGCATAAAAGGTTACTTGTGCCCACCCCACACAATACTCTATTTGTGTTATACCAATGGACATAAAAGTGGGCATAAAAGTTTGTTTAGCAGAAGAGAAGAAGAATTTGTTACTTCATATACACCATACCTAGAATGCTAACAGAAAACCAGCCAACACATTTAACAACACACAGAAATTAAAAATAATTAAAATTAGTACATTTATATTATATTTACAAGAGCTTTTCTGGTGCCACTTTTGTGGCCATTACAAAAAAAATTGAGTTTCATGGCTGTAGTTTAAAAACCATTTGTCGGAAAGCAAATGACATGTGGCGATATACAGTGGCCGCCTGGGAGAGTGAAAATGGGGTGTCTTGACTAGCAGCCACAGTGAAGAGAAGCAGAAGTAAGTGAAAGGAACCCAGTGACAGACTCCATTTGAACTCTCCCCCAATTCACCATCTCAGCATTCCAAAGTGTTATCCTGTTTCATCTGTCACGCCTGCTGGCACACCCTCCCCCCTAAAAGGGGCTCAGGAAGCCATAACAAGAGCGGACTAAGGTGGCATAAGTGATGCAGTTTACAGACAGGTTGTGTGTTTTTTTTAACTAAGCAGAGGTTCAGGAGGCAGTAATTAACAGCGGTCTAAAGTGGCTCCCGAGGCGATGCAGAGCATATATATCTTTTTAAATAAGCTGTTCCCATCACTGTTAAGTCCCATTCTTCCAGTGACAAGATACAAGTTTGTGATTATAACGCGACCCCCACCGCTACCCTCACCGTATTATTTTCGAGTAAATACACAGATTTCCTTAAATATATTTATTTTATTAGATTCTATACAATTACACTTGCTGTTTGACAGTTTGTATGAATGATCAGTACAGTCCAAAAAAATGCTAATAAGCCAATTTTTCAAAGAGTGTTTTCAGTTTAGTTTTTCCCACAAAATCACATAGCAATCACATGACCAAGGACAAATGAATCTGCATATATCCCTATGTCTGCAGCCAGTCACATGACAAAGAGCTTCAGGAGAGGGATAAAGATTACATTTGCAGCTGCAGGCTATTACAGATTGCTAGAGGCAAGTTTTTATGGTTTTATTTTCAGGCCAATTTCATTTTTAAAACAGGAAAATTCAATGTTTATTACAAAATTAATGGACAAATATGATACTTAATGTTCCAAGATTATAATTTCTCCAAAACAGTGTCATTTTGACTGATACATGATGCACTTTTACAATATAATGATTTGTAATAATCACGTCAAACTATTCAGAACAAATAAAATAAATCTGTTAAGTATTACTGTTTGTGAAAAGTGTACTAACGTCGTAATGTAAAAATCTGTAATTAACAACAGTCGCAAGATTTGAAAAAATTTTCCAGTCATTTTTACTTAAATTGTGGTACAAACTTCAAGCTAATAAATACTTTCATTGAATTTAATATTTAAAACGTTATGAATTTGTCATTAGAGTTAAGTTTTGATTGAAAATGCTGATTAGTTTCATGAATGATTTTAAATGCATTTCTGTGCTTTGTGGTGCATTAACTTGAATTTTGATATTATATGGTTTACACACATGCTTTTCGGTTTTATCACAATTCACCACATAATCTTGTCCCTAAAGACGGCATCTGTCACACAATGTCTTTTCAGTACTCCAAGTTATGACATGAAACAATTTAGGATTAAATTTGCACGTTTCAATTGGGAACAGCACAGCGAGATAAGCATGACAGTCGAAATTTTAAAACCATATTTTACACATGAAAATTTTTATTTTCTTTAAATAAAATTTATTTTTGTGGGTCATACCAACATATTTAAAAATTAATTTTTAACAAAATTCAAACCTGCAACAAAATATTTTTAAAATTATTAATGTTTTATCTATATTTGGAACCTAGGTACTTTTTTTAGTAAACAATTATAAGAAAATTTGGAAACTCTGTAGCATATGAATTTAAAATGAATTTACATAGTTAATTACAGTACCTAGCTACTTATATAATTGTAATATATATTATATAAAATAAATATATATTATATTAAACATCTCACTTTAGATGTTTAGAAAATGCATGCTAAAATTGGAACTTCTTAAATTTTTTGGAAAAGCAGATTTGGATTGGTAACGTTTAAAACTAATGACCTGAAAGGTTGAGACATTAACAAAATCTTAAGTCTAAAAATTCTAATGGATTGTCAAATTACAAATTAGTGAATTACCAAACTACAATGACATATATTGTACAGTACTCAAACTGCAGTACTCACTACATGTAAATACCAAAATGCAAAATATTTGCCTTTATAATATAGTAAAGATTTTCTAAACAAAAAATTAGTTTGCAAAGGCTGTTTTTTTACTAATGAAATTTTTTTGCACACATAAAAGAATCATTTATGTACTGTAGTTCATAAAATGCAGACAGAACAAACATTTTTTATAACTACGTAAAAACAGAGTAGCTCATTCATTCTTGACACTATTTTCATATTACATACCTAATTATTAGAGATGGACAAGTTGAGGTTTTTTGGCTTCGAGTCGAGTCGAGCCGAGTTTAGCAGTTCATATTTCGAGTCGAGTCGAGTTCGAGCCAAAAAATTTTTTAACAGGTCGAGTCAGTTCGAGTTTCATAATTTTATTTTTTTTGCATCAAATATGATAAATAAAATATTACTACACATCCATTGATGTAAGAATTGTGTATCCAAGATACATCTGCATTATTTAAATATTTTAAATGATTAATTAGCAAATCATTATGTTATTTAAATATAATAAACTAAGCTTATGTTGTACTCACTTTTCCTAGAACCTTGAGACAATATTCATTCTTGAAAATACACATTTAGTTTTTAACTTCCAAAAATTAAAATATATAATTTACAGAAAACACACTTTTTTTTACAGAGACTAGTGTCTACTAATGTTACTTTTATCACTATTACAGGTAAGATGATACCTGTAATTAATTTCCAAAAACAGTTGTCTTTTGTTTAAAAACTAACATTATCATGCAAGAACACTAGTTTCTCGACAAGTTTTGGGCTTAAGTTTTCCCTTCTTTGTGTGACTGTTAAACCTGCTTTGGAGAAGAGTCTTTCACTAGCAACTGATGTTGCTGGTATGCCCAAGTAATGTTTTGCCAGCTTAGAAAGACGTGGGTGACTGTTTTTATGGTCATTCCACCAGTTCAGTGGGTTTTCACGAAGTCCAATAGTTGGTAACTGCAAAAAATCATCCACCTGTGAAAAAAGACATCGGTTATCTATCAGTTATACTGTTTCAGTTAATTTAGTTTTCATTTAAGTCAACAATTTTATTTATCAGGATTGAAGGCCATTTGAATCTTGTAATACGTACCTCTCTTTCGACAATGTTGCAGCTATTTTCTCTCTTTGGGTTCAATTCTTGAACTTTTTTGTCGAGAAACCCCCAAAGGTTGTTCGTTGATGTTGAAGAACTTGACGAAACAGCATTCTCTATGGTGTGACTGCTGCTTCCTGTAGCATTGTTCTCTTGGTCAGAAGACTTTGCTGCTGTGAGATTAAGAAGTTGCTGCTTGATAGACAATTCTTAATGCTGCTCAAATATGATCATCTTGTATCGAGGATCAAGACAGGTAGCAAGTTTATGAATCATTGATTGTTTTGTTTCATAAAAACGAGCATGAAATGACTTTGAAAGACACCTGGCCAACTTCATTCCACTTCCCAGGTCTCCAATGTGGCCATTTATATACTGTTTCAGTCCTTCCTCCAAACTGTAAATTAATGGGAGCACCATTGATAACGTTGGTATGTTTTCCTTGCAGAGCTCCTGAGTAGCCTGAAACATTGGTTTCAGAAGTAACACATAACTCTCAATAAGCTGCCATTCTGTTGCAGTTAAATTGTCTTTTCCACTCTTTGCAATATCTGCAGATACTGCTTCTCTTTGTTCTAAAAGTCGGCTGAGCATCATATATATGCTGTTCCATCTTGTTTCGACCATTTAATGGAGGGAATGTTGCGGCAGACCTAGTCTCAACTGCAGTGACTCCAAACGCTCCCTCGATTTTGTACTGGATTTGTAGTGCCCAACAATGGATCGACATTTTTTGAGCAAGCTACCCATTTGAGCCTCTGTTACTGCATCATTTATACCGAGTTGCAGTGTGTGAGCAATGCATAATGTGTGTGTTATTTTTGGAGACGCAAACGTAAATGCAGCACTTAAATTTCTAGCATTGTCACTGACAACATAGAGAGGAACCGCAACATCACTGATTTTCCAGTCTTCCAATAGTTCAAAGACTTTTCCATGGATAGCTGATCCAGTGTTTACCTGGAAAATGTGAGCACTGTAGTGTCGTGTTTTTCATGATGAAATCAGTTGTCAGATAGTGGGCTGTCAAGGATAAATATGGATCACGTGACCTTGAAGTCCAAAGATCCATTGTGAAAGATAAACTCTCTGCAAGTTGTATGTCTGTGCACAAAATATCTGAAACTTTTGTTTTTGTTTCATGGAACAGTTCAGGTATTAAAACTCTTGAGAATTGTTTTCTCGAAGGGATTTTGTACCGTGGCTCAAGTGTGTTCATCAGTTCTTGAAAACCATTGTCATTAACAATAGATAATGGTTGATAGTCTTCTACAATCATTTTACAAATTTTTGAAGTGATGAGTTTTGCACGAACACTGTTTGCTGGTAGTGGGAGTTGTTTAGTAAAAGCACTCGCAATACTAGTCTTCTTTTCCAACTTCGGCTTGGCCTGATTGGCAAGATCAACAATTTCGCCATGCTTTCGTTTTTGTGATCTGTGGATGTCCAACTGCCGTATGAGTGAAGAAGTTTAGCATGATGGTGTCTTGTAAATTTTTGTACATGTGTTACATTTTGCTTGCATTTCATCCAACTTCTCGAAAAAATTCCAAATTGCAGCCCTTGTTTTAGGTTTTGGTCCACCAAAAGGTTTGTCACTTTGGTTGCTAGAACCTACAGCTCCTTCATCTAAACTATTTGTACAACTTCTCTCTTCTCTTAAACATTTCGAATTTGGAACAAAGTAATTAGATACCTTGTTTCTACCGTGTTCCGATTTTTTCTCCATGTAAAATCCACTTAATATTTGTATCAGTATTTACTTTTGCCGAAATTCGTATGCCGTATTTTGGCGGGAAGCCTTCTTTCACAAACGAGAGAGCCAAACGCCCGACCGTGCATCTTCGGTTTTTTTTGTTCATTGTAAATAAATATGGCGGTGTTGATAAAAGGATACTAATGGTCAATTAGGTTAGGTTAGCTACATTAAAAATTCTTAAAAACATTGGGGACGGTTTATTTGGTTAGGATAGCCACATTAAAGATACAGAAAAAAAACATGAACTTCCGGGAACTTCGGGTTTTGGCTCTCTCGTCTGTGAAAAGAAGGCTTCCCGTTTTTGGCTTCTCACTAGTCAGTGTTGCAAACGTCGAGTTACGTAACTTCTCAATGTAAATACACTTTCCGCGACAAGATATTCGCCCGGAACTGTTACAACTACAAGAATGTCAATATGTTTAATAAATAAATATTTCATACATTTTATTTGGCGATCAGTAACTGATTGCCAAATAAAATGCATGAGCGTTATTATTATATTTTATTCGAACAAAAAGTAATTTTATCTTAAACGTTATTGACACGCAGCGCTGCGTAGCGGAGCACAGCTAAATGTAGTTCCAAAATGCAAGGCTGGCAGTTGGCTGGCCTAACACAAATTCATTTCCACGGTTCACGGCTTGGATGTTATTTACTAAATATTATAATTATTTAGTGTTTTTATTTTTAGGTTACGGAAATCTTATGTTTATACGAGTTATTATAAACGGGGCACGATAAACGTGATGATTATTAATACATGTGCGTTTTGGTACAAATTTTTCTTATGTGAAAATCCATTGACGTATCTTGTAAACAAATGCGGTGCCGTATTTGAAGTAAAAGAAAATGAAAACAGTGCACGCTGTTTACCAAGTTTTATTTTTATATATATATATATATATATATATATATATATATATATATATATATATATATATATATATATACATACATACATACATACATATATACACACACACACACACACACACACACACACACACACACACACACTAGCTGACCCGGCGAACTTCGTACCGCCTTAGCGTAGCAATGATGCACTACTTTATTTTGTATAGCTGACCTATCTCAGGTATGAGTACCTATTCAATTTTAACTGGAATCTATAATATCCTCCATATAAAAATGAATCCATAATTCCCTGGTATCACTATAACTGAAAAGGACCTTACCAATTTAATTAAATAAAAAACAAAATATATATTGTCAAAATAGTGTTTATTCCATAGGATTCAATAATTCCACTAATGTTTTTACAAATTGCTATTAAACAACTTGGCATTTTTAAGTAAACAATGAGCTCAATACCACGCGCGCTCTATAAATCAACTAATAGTCTCTGTACCCCTCACTGCTTCTCTCTACTCTAATACTTTTTGATAAACTATATTTTTAGTTTTATGTTCTGGCGCGTAAATAAATAATGTTGATGGTTTTCCGACACGGGAACAGGCGACATATAATTGGCCATGTGAAAAACATGGATTTTCTAGGTTGATGCCACATGCACTTAGCGACTGCCCTTGCGATTTATTTATTGACATTGCAAATGCAAGCCGCACTGGAAACTGTAAACGCTTAAAGCTGAATGTCATAAGGTTACTTTAAAAATATTTATATTGTACAAAGTGTTGGGTTAGTTTGGAAATAATTTTATATATGGTGGTTCAGTATTCTTAAATTTTCTAATTTTCCGTTAAATTTTTTCTTTCATAAGAACCTTCTCGTGACAATAACAAACACAACAAAAAAAGAATTAGTGAAATTGGTTCAGTCATTTACACGTGATGGCGTGACCAAGGGAAATAGGAATTCATTATTCTTAAATTTTCTAATTTTCTGCACAATTTTCTTAATTTTTTCTTTCATAAGAACCTTCTCCTGACCATAGCAAACACAACAAAAAAAAAAAATTAGCGAAATCGGTCCAGCCGTTCACGCGTGATGCCGTGACCAAGGAAAACGGGTTTCATTTTTATATATATAGATATATAATGGTCATGTGACATAATTTTGTCCTATAAACTGTCGCCACTATCGACAAAATCACGTTCATAAATGAAGGTAGGCCTAGGTTTGGTTCCACTTGTACCTATTATAGTGCCGTAGCACGGTAGCGGAAAAGGTTAGGTTTGCACGGGATTTGTTTTGTTTGAAGGTCATTATCAATTCTTGCTGTATTAATGACTTGGCGAAAACGTTAAGACAACCTATAATAAAGTGCTATAATGTCACGATGCTGGTACTTAACTCGAAACGTGTTTCGAGTCTCGAACTTGATACAATATGTGACTCGGTTTTCGAGTCGAGTCAGTCTGACCCAACTCGGCTCGGCTCGACTCGATAAACCAAGACTCGACCCATCTCTACTAATTATCATTGCTACCTATTGTGCAGAACTGGGTTCTTTAACTGATAGTTAATTTGTTTTGTATATTGTATAATTAAAAATTATATGCACTTTATCTATTGAAAAAATCTAGATAAAGTTAAAAAAAAAAATGTTTTAAAAGAAAAAACCTATATTGCAGAAGTTAGAAATGTACCAAGATTTACAGTTAGCTGTACTAAAATTTGTGTTTGCACATGCAATAACGTCGTCAGTTCTTTCTGCCAATAACTGGAATAAACAAAACACAAATAGTAAAAACCAAGATTGTCAGAAGTGTAACCTTGGAAACTGAACTCACGAACTGACTTAACTCTTGCTCCTGAACTTTAATGTCTAGTGACAAGAAAGTTCAAGAACACTCAACTGACGCCTCACTACAGACCCTAGAAACAAAATGTTACATAAAGAAGAAAGAAGTAATCCTACAAGGTCATAGCTTAACATTATCACGTTCATTGCCCATTTCAATACACTATGAATCCTCCATTAAATGTAATGAAGTAATTATGGTATACGCACCAACCACGACAAATAGTTTCTTTTTGAATTGTGAAATCATAGAAATATCTATAGTACATAAAACATTTTTTTTTTTTTAAGAAAACATAACACAAAGCACTTTGTGTGTTGCTACTTCTAATTAAAACAATCTAATAAAACTTTGTTATCTTTTAAATTGATGTGTTCATGTTCTTGCATTCACAAAAATTTAAAAAAATAATAATGAAAATGTTTATTTTTAGAAATGAAAAACGTTAGAAACATGGCCCAACTAATGAATTTAATTAATGAAGTAGAGTTTAATGCCTCATCAACATCAAAATAATTAAAGACTTGATGATTTGAATGGAGAAGCGAGAGAATGGATTGGTAGGAAAAATGAGTGTTTCCCTAGAAAATCCACTGGCTCATGGATTTTCACTTGCAAAAATTCCAGGTTTGACTCCACAGGGAATCGAACACAGATTGCCCTGGTAAGAGGCGAATGATCTGACTACTTAATATTGCATATTACTGAGGAATTAATGCCTTCTTTAAGTACTTCAGAAGATAAACAATGTATGTATCTTTTGGACTAATAATAAATAGAAGTTGTGAGGGAATAAAGGTGGTTGATATTTAATCACACGAGCACACAAGAGGTATCATAACATAAATCATATTATTCCCGGCCAACTGCAAGCTGAGCTGCATAGTTCGATGGAAACGCATAGCTAATAAGCGACTGGCAGAGCCGCCCTATGGAACCAAATACATAGTGCCCGTATCTACACAAAGCTCGCTAAGCACTAAATGGTCAACATTCATTTGAATGGGTACAGTACTTAAGGAAAAGTGCAGCGCCTAAGAAGATTTTCCAACCTCAGCCGTGCCCCCCTCATGCATATTACTTTCCTCCTTCCCCAGTCTTCCCGCGCTGACAGCACACGACACATTTAACTCGCACTACGCAACTGTGAAAGTTTAGATGCCTAGACCAGTGACGTGATGGCTAACTTCACCCTCTTCAAGGGCCCAATATCATTATGGAAACTAATCAGAGGGTCAGGCACGCATGAATTAATATTAAATTTCTCACATTTTATTTATTCTGGAGAATAACCAATATGTAAATACAAAAGAAATTTGAGGAATAAACTGAAAAAAAGTATATAATTCTCTTGGAAATAGTGTTTAAAAAATAATTAATAAACTGTAAAAATCTAAGAAGAATTACTATGAAACATTGTATACATTACAATATTATAAATAATATTTTTCAATATTTCTGTGGGTATATCATAGCTTCATAGCAGTGTTTGCTGACCTTGACATCTTATTCTACATAATATGCAAACGAAGATTATTAACACTTGAAAGTTTACCTAATATTTCTTGATTGAATCTTTAAGGGGCAATACAAAATGATGTCATGAGTAGGGCCTGGAAAATTTCGGTGTTTTCAGTATGCAAAAAGCGGTACTTTCAAATTAGAAAAGCGGTGGTTTAAAGTCGGTATTTTCGTTATGCAATGGAAATTTTACCAGTATTTTAAATGTTGACTAAATTGTGCAGTTATTGAATTAAATACCTAGTTTACATATTTAATAAACAATCCATGTATACTAGGAATAGACTAATATGCATAATAACAGCCAATTAAATCCAAAACAGTTACACAAAACAGACACGTTGCTATAGATGTTTGCAACTACAAATTTTCTTTTTTTTTTTCTGCTGCCGATGCCACATGCTTAGCCGAATTTAGGTGTTTGTCAATGGAATTTTTTGGGTTAAATGATACTTTAACCTTACGTGAGTATTAGTGATCTGCAAATACGTAGAATCCCGCAAGAATTCGGGCCAATTTCCCCCCCCCCCCCCCCCCCCCCCCAAATATATCAAAATACATAAAAAATCGCCTTTGTTCGCATAGATTTCATTATCAAATAGTCTATGGAGTAAAAAAGACAACTTTTTTAAATTCATATTACATCTCGGACTCGCATACCCTGAACAATGGGTTCCGATAAATACTCGCGCTAAGTGAATTCGCGTCACCTGAGTTCGGCTATGCTAGCCGGCTGGTGGTTATTTTCATTCAAAACGTGGCGAAGGAACATGTGTGGATCAGGTAGAAAACATTCGGCTATAAACGAAAGATATAAGAACAATGCTATCCTGAAATGCTGTGACATGTTTTTGGAGTGATAATCACAGCGACAGACCGACAGGATGCACTTCCACCCTTGCAGTCAGCGATGTTTATTTTGACAGCTCAAGCAATTATCTTGTCCACGTCCCTTCACAACGTGAAAAAAAAAAAAAAAAAAGAAAAAAAAACACTTTGGAATGAAGATGGAAAAGTAACTATGCAGTAAAATAAATATATTTACGGCCCAGCTAAATTTTTCTATTCAATAAAATTCGAGGTATTAATTAGTGATTTTTCAGCAGAAACTGCTGTGTGACTAATAAACAAATTGTTTCATAATAACTTAAACTTATAAAGTATTTACTAACGGCGAAGGACAGTCGTATAAGCCCATAAAAATATTTATTTTACCGAGAATGGACTATACAACCTGGCTTTTGGCGCACGCGGTGTGTTGAAATAAGGGAGGGAATGTGTTGAAATGTTAGATGGAAAAGGGGGGGGGGGGGGGTTTACATGGTTTGTGGCTCTGGGAGGGATGAGCCTTGAAGAATTAGCAGGGGATGGGAGAGGTAAGCGTCGCGTCGCGTCACGTCACATATGATGTCCAGCCGCCGCTACTGCCAGCCTGGCCGGACGAGTTTCTTATGCTCTCGCAGAATCTACCTCAGCGGCTTTTCGTGTGGGCCGGGCGGGTAAGATAACATGACAGCTGAGACGGCTTTTCGTGCGATAGTGGACGCGCCGAGCTCGACTAGACACTGCAGCGTGGACAGTCTAGAGGGGTGGTATCTATTTTTAGCTGTCTTTTGTATGCCTGCCTGCTTACAGTACAGCTCTCACCAAGATAAACGTGAACACATAGCGCCCAACAAAGTGTAACAGACTTGTTTTTCAGCCAATTTTACTAAAATTTTCGACTTTCTCTGCTCAAATTTTTCACGGTTTCTCAAAAAAAGGTCGTATAAACGGAATGGACGCATCAGAGGGGGGTCGCATTGGCGGGATTCTACTGTAATGTTACTTTTCGGGGATATATTCGCAGTGTAATATATAAATGTTGTGGTTTTCGCGAATGTACTTACTTTTCACGTTTTCATGCGAAATTCGTGCGAATTTTCGTAAAATTTGTGATCGCGAAAAATTCCAAGCCCTAGTCATGAGCTGTCAGTAGGCCATCACTGGTCCAGATGTTTGTTACTCAATTAGGACTTTACTACTGAATCTATTTTGAATATATATTGGAATCATATCTATTAGAATAGAGGTATAGCCCATATATCTGATTAAATATAGCAAATTTGAGTACATATTTTTTATTTACATAAAACCACAGTTCTTCAGGAATCTGTCATTAAATCCATTTACAAGGATAGTGTGCCGCGACACAGGCCGCAATAGTGAAAGCAATTCGGAGTAACTACTGCCTAAGTTTTTAAGTTCCAATAAATATTTGCTTTTCATAATTAAGTGTTTAGTTTAAAATTTTTTATAAAATAAACTAATTCCTAATATTTTATTTCAGCCTACCACGATATGATGATGGTGATACTGAGAGTATTGGTGGTTTTCATAGTTCATCAGAATGGTTTGCAATTAAACGGAAATCTAAATTGAACCCATCAACAACAGGTACCAATGAAGTATAAAATACAAGAATTACAGTGAAGCCATTTTTTTTCTCTGTATCTATTTAAAATTATAAATTTCATTTACCTTCACATAGCCACCATTAATTCATTTGAACTTTTATTATCGGAAGCCCGGGTTATTCAAAAAGCAGACGAAAGATAGAATTTGTGTAACACATGGAATGAATCATTCAGTAACAGGCAAAAATTTATCTTTACTTCAGGTTTCACTAAATTTCTTAGAATAAGAATCAATACCCTCAAACATACTTCTCACTACACATACACAATGGCATGACACAGAGGGACTTCCCAAATTAACTCCAGGCAAATAATGGGATAGTTCCTTACTATAGGACTTGGCCAATTTCTTTTGTGATATTCCAGGTCTGTGTTGGGTTTTATCATCTAATGACTTGGCTGTCGACAAGCGGTCAAGCCCAAAGAAAACCAGATGGGCAGTATTTTTATAAGACTCCTTGTCGAAAATCTGGTCCAAAGCCATTTAATTATATAATCGCTCTGCAAACTGAATGATTCGATAGTCAACGGTGCTGCTTTGGCAGCGAATTATAGCAAGTGCGGAAATTACGTACGATTCATGTGAAGAAATATAGTAGATTAAAACACAATTTGTGTATATTTATAACGCTCTGCATTATTTTTAACAATTCTATGTTGAATTTTATTTCCAATTTTCGTATTATAAGTTTATGTGCAGCATGAGAACAGAGCAATTTGCTCGTTACCAAGGTTAGATGTTACATATCTCTGGCGAGTAATGAAAGAGAGAGAGAGAGAGAGACAGACAGACAGACACACTGATACACACACACACACACACAAACACACGTATAGCAAGTAGGAAACATGGTGGACATTGCTGTGAGCCACCGAGGTTTTCTCAGGATGCTCCCATTTTCCCCACAATATGCTCCATTCTAAACTCATCACCTCTTATGCTCTCTCTAGTACGCAACGCTTCTATGTCAACTAAGAGTGTATGCAGAATTTCATCTCGGGAGGGGACGGATGGCGGTATAGAACCACTATTCCTGCTGTTTGCTTTCAATTTTTTTCTTGTTGGTGGGAATCATCAATGATCCTAATGTTGCCGAGACTTTTAGTCTGAGTTATAGAAACAGGCAGACGCCATCTTCATTTCAACTGTTTTCAGGCCACTACAATAGTTTAAGGGTGCAGTATTGCAAAAATTTGACTTTTGTTATAGGCAGAGTTCAAGCAAAAACAAATTTTCTGACACAAAGCAAATTAAATGTGGTTAACTATAGACCAATATCACTATTAAATGGTTTCTCTAAAATTTTTGAAAAAAAAAAAAAAATAGTTTTTAAAATCACTAATTTCCAACTAAAAAATTGTTTATCTAGTAATCAACATGGCTTTAGATCAGGAATGACCACAGCCACCAATCTAATTACTTTCCTCAATCCTATTTTTAATGAAGTCATTAGCAGGGGTCAGGTAGATGCCTGCTATTTTGATCTTGCTAAAGCTTTCGATACTGTAAACCATTCATTACTATTAGGCAAGTTACATAATTTCGGTCTTAGTGACAATTATGTTAATTGGTTTTCTAGCTACCTTAAAAATCGAACTTTTTTTTTGTATCTATCAACAACTCCAATTCTTCAAATTTTATAGCTAGTTCTGGAGTTCCTCAAGGTGGTACCTTGTCTCCTTTACTTTTTAACATATTTATTGATGATATTACTCAAATTCTGAATCATTCTTCTGGCACTCTATTCGCAGATGATCTAAAAATAAGTAGAAAAATTTTCTCTTTTAATGACTGTTTATTATTACAAACTGACATTAATGAAATTAATAACTGGTGTAAAGCTAATCTTGTGACCCTCAACAAAGGCAAAACAAAAATAATATCCTTTACCAGAAAATACCTTCCTATCAAATACGATTATAAATTGGGCAACACTTTAATTCAGAAATCCTCTTCTCTCAAAGATTTAGGTATCATTCTAGATTCTAAATATTTCTTTCACCAACATGTTCAACATTTAATTTCTAGTTCCAGAAGAACATTAGCTTTAATTAAATATGTCACATGTTATGCTACCAAAACCGATTCTATCCTCTCACTTTATTTAGCATTAATTAGGTCAAAACTAGAATACTGCTCAGTAATTTGGAACATCAATATGTGCGATAATATGAAAATCGAAAATATACAGAATAAATTAATAAATATTATTATTCAAAAACAACTTCCTCTACCCAATCTGATATCTCTCTCAAGTCGAAGAGAATTACTTGACTTTATTTTTATTAAAAAATGTTATACTAACTTATTGAACTGTAAATATATACTTGACAACACCGGTTTAAGAGTACCTCCTTTTAACAGTCGTTTAACTTCCACTTTATGTACAGTTAACAGAAACAGGGTGTCTACCAGATATAGTAAATTAAATTCCCTGATTTTTCCAGGTTTTCCAGGTCTAAAACTGAATTTTTCCAGGTTTTCTTTAACAGAATTACGACATTCCAAGAAACTGAAAAAAATTGCATAATATTACATTGACGGGTTTCAAAGTATTTCAACTTACTTAAATTAGTAAAAAAATTACCTTCTTCCAAACGTGGCCAAAGTGACTCAATTGATGGCAAATAAAACATGCTGCTACAAATATTTCACACACTTCCTTTTGCAAAAAAAATTAGTAAAAGGAAGCTCCCATCAATTTTGCAGTGACTCAACTTTTGCATCTATTGCACTTACTTCAGAACGAGCCAAATCCAACATTCCAGCCTTCTTCAACTGCAATGCCTTGATCTCCTCTTCAACTCTTCTTTTTTCTGCCTTCTTCTTGTCTGTAGCTTCCTTTTATTTTTGTTTTGTTTGCAGGGCTTCCTTACGCCTACAACTAGCATTTCTTACATACTGCTCTACACCTCCAGAACGTTGAACAAAGTCATACATCTGTCTTTGTGCGATCAGTATTTCTTCCTGCAAGTTTTCAGTCAGCTGATTAGAATTCACTGAAAATCCTCTTTCCAATGATGAATTTCCATGGGAAAGTACCAACACCATCCTCACAAACTTTAGAAGGCCTGTTTTGGAAGCTACTGTATATGCCTTAAGAATGAGCATCCACAAGTGATCAAGGTGCCCGTCTTCTCGAGAAAAAGATGAGAACAGTGCTGCAGAATCTTGCAAGGAACATACCAACTGATATGATCACTCAGCTTCTTGTCCTGATAGCCACCTGTTTTGAAGACAACATTCTAAACTGTACTTCACACGCTGTTTCCTCACACCCGAATTTAAAGCCACAGACGGATATAAGCAGGAAATTCCCTTGGTAAGATTGTACTTCAGGGGACTTTTGTCTTGAAGTTTTTTTACCATAACCTTTAGACAAGTCCTATCATTTCTCTGTAACAGGACAGACTTTTCTGGTACTTTCTCTTTCTTGATGGCATGGCGTACTGCATAACCCAACTTGATATTGTTAGCAGTCAAAAGATTTTCCTGGTTATCTACATCCAATCGAGATACATTGCGTTTCTCCCTAAAGCTCTTCAGTACTTCTGGTTTCAAAATTTTCCTGCCAAAGCTAATAAAACCAGTGAATCATAGAGAAAAGGTGCCATGGGTGCTTCACTTTGGAACATTGTGAGAAACAATTCCAGCTCTGATGCCAAAAAATGGAAGAATGTCAATTTTACTTTTAGAAGATTATCTTCAAGAGCACATTTCACTACACTGAAAGAGAAAGATGAAATAGAATCTTCACTAACAAATTTCTTTGCTTAAACAAATAGTAACTGTGCCTCAAAAAACTAAAAACGTCCCATTGTGTAACAGAAATTCCAGTTTTGGAAGCACCATGGACCGTATGAAGCCCACAGCTACCAATTTCTAGCAACGATGGTGAATCTTCACCAAAAGTGTCTGTGATATGTATTTTCAACGCTAACAAAAATGTCCAGTTTACGTTGAGGGCATCCATAGATACTTAAAATTAAATGCACCTGTCGGTATAATCTGAACGTGGGCAGGATAACGTCACGTCAGCAGGATAACAGACCATCTTGAACCAGTTTGTATCACGTGATTTGATGCTACTTCCGAATCCGATGGTAAATAAAAGAAAATGGACGTGGGAACTGTTCGTTATTTGCCATTCAAAAATAAAAATGGGAGGGGATACACATGATGCCACGTCAATGCAAGCTAATCAATAAACAAAAAGCGTATTGCCAACTACAACCTACCAAACAAAAATTCCCTGATTTTTAAAAAATTCCCTGATTTTTCCCTGATTACAAAATTCCCTGATATTTCCAGGTTTTCCAGGTTTTACAGGGTCAGTAGACACCCTGCAGAAATAATGATATTATCTTTAGGCTAATAACCAATTTTAATAAATTTGATAAAGACTTTAATTATTTCCCTTAGTTCCTAATCATCATATGTGTTTTAGTTCTGTATTGTCTAAATTGTAATGTTTGATTTTTTTTTATTGTCTTTCGTTATGTGTGTTTTGTTTTTATATGTATTATATTGTATTGTTTTGTGTTTTTCATTTATGTTTATTTTTGTGAGTGTATATGTATCTAATTGTGTGCCAACCATTAAAGGCTTTGTCCTGTTGGTTGGCATGTTACAATTACAAATAAATAAATAAAATAAATAATAAAATAGTGTCTGTACTTTGAATTATTCTTGAAAGATTGATTTAAAACAAGTTCATGGACATACGCCATTGCTAGTTTACAGAGACGTACAAAAGGAGGGGGTGATAGATGGAGAATATCTTCCCCCTCCCCATATCCTGAAATTTTTTTATAAAAATCTATCATTACTACCAACAAAAGGAAAGAATTTGAAAGCAGAGGCAAATAGAGGGCACTGTGGGTTTATCTCCCCCTCCCACCCCCCAATGAAATTATGTGTATGCTCCTGCTAGTTTATTTACACCAAATGTCATAGAAAAAGACCTCAAAAGACCTCAAGAATGAAAAACATTGACATTAGCTGATTTGGGCTTTTAGTACTCCATGTGTTCATATAATCAACTTTGCTTGTCCATTTTTCTTACATCCAGAGTAAATCAGAAGTGGTGTATGTCCATGAAATTGTTTTAAATCGCAATACTGTCCATAGATTAACTACAGTTGCAGTCATTCTAAATAAAAATTGGGTGCGTGCACTTATGTATGCGCATTAGAAGTTATACTCACTTGGAATAATAAAAAAATAACTTTAATTTTGCATGCAAATAATAATAGAAATACCATAGGAAATGGATTCCGGAAGTTGAGCCTAAAGCGAACGATGGCAGTTTATATTACTAAATGTGATCTAGACAATTGTATTGCAATTTCTTGTGCCCGTCACCACTTAAACCCAGCGTGTAACCTTATGTTAGCTATCTGGACTTAGTAGGTGTGTTTCCCAAGTAATGTAGTGTTCCCCTTATGTGTACCGAGCAAATGTAAAGTACATTGGTACTCAAGATTTTAATTACACATGGTAATATGATAATTTGTGAAGATTGCCTTCTTCCTTTAAAATTCTAAAAAATTCATTTGTGCATGGTCAGAAGTGCAGCTTCACACATAAGAGTGATAGAAAATTTTTAATGTACTCTGATATTTCAAACACTCGTAATCATGCGTTGAAAGTAGACTCTTACTAGTATGTGTCCATGTCTTTCTTCGATGGAATCTAAGAATGAACCAATGGGTTTACGATAACTAAAAATAACATTAATAACCATATTGGAAATGTATATAGATATTGTCACAATTTTAATGCTTACACCGGATCTAACCTCAAAGTTGAGAGTTTAAAGTTGCGAATGAGGAGTTGTGAAAGAATGTAAACCTATGAGAAAGTATATACAAAAGTATTTCAAACTATATGAAATCATACACTGTTGCTGCCATCAGTAACTGGCATCGTAAACCTGTGCCATCGAGCAATCACTCACCGGCTATCTCTCTCTTTCTTTTCCCCCTCCATGGCAGCATTAGAAAGTAACTCAAACGTTAAACGCGAGAACCTGGTATAAGATGTATAACTTCAATAATAAAACTGACGTAAAAACTAGAATGATTCTCGCATTGGAGTAAATGATTTAACATAATATTTTGGACACACGTCATTGCTGGTATACACAGGCTATCATAGAAATAACTTCAGGAATGGGATACACACAAGCAGAACAAGGAGCCAATATCTGCCGATGTAAAATGTTACACGCTCAGCCAGAGCCGAGAATTCCGGGAAAGGGATTCAGCCAGAAAAATGTTACAGCACAGACGAACACAATAAGTGACAATTTCAGGACAGTTGTTTTTTTTCTGGCAGACTCTATTCTTGCTGTCACTGCCTTATCCTTGTCAGCCTATTGTGTCTGTCTGTAGTGTAATTTTTCTGACTAAATTCCTTTGACAAAATTCTGTGTCTAAGCATGTTCTTTTTTTTCTATGACAACCAACATAAAGCAAAAATGACATATGCACCTGATATTATGTTAAATCAGTTAAATATACCCTGTCTTTCAATGGACCGTCATTCCTATCACTAAAACTACTGCCACAGGCAACGGTGCGACCGAAGGGCACCGCGGCACGGCGAGCGAGCGAGATAGTACCTCCTTATCGTACTTGGCCCGGACGGCCTTGCTGCGGGCCCACTGACCCGTGCTGCGGTGCCGCAGGGTCATCCTCTCCTCCGCCCGCCCCCTCTCCAGCTCCTCGAGGCGCCTCAGGGCCGCCTCCGGGTCGCACTTCTGGAGCTGCTCGAAGCTCTTGATCTGCCTGCGCACGCCCTCGCGCCTCTGCAAGCGGTGGAACCTGCGCAGCGCACAGCCACCCTGCCTGGACTGCCCCGCGGTCCCCGACAACCAACAAACTAACTACTGGTGCAACTGCTGGACGCCTAGGCACTCGGCTGAATCATGGAATACGTAGCGACCAATTTTATTTACAAAACTAAGAAAGCAAATGAGTTACACGTCAAAAACTGTTCGTCTCAGCCTTGAACACACTTTTAATTTTTGACCAAAAATTTCCCAAATGAAACTCCTCATTTGTACTCTACAGGTTTATTCTTGTTTACACCAATTTGTATTTTCTTTCTCATAATGATCAAATGAAAAATATGACATAAGCCAAACAGTTATCTGTAAGTTTTTTTAAATGCCAGTAAAATGTAAACTACTTTCAATGTGAGTGATAACATTTAGTAATAACAACACATTTAACACTTAAATCTTACTGGTTTGAAACTCATTATGCAAATACTAATATTTATACAAGAGTACATACGAGTGTGTAGGTGTACATCTATATGCAAACATATATTTATATAGTATTCTTTCCTGTGCTTATTCCATCACAAAGATTTTAATTTTCTCGGCTTCTTCGGGCATGGTTTTCAGTAAGTTGCAAGTAAAAAAAAATATGTTTGTTTCCATTTAACAGAATTATTGTGTCATCTGTGCCTCATCAGTAAGAACACTCAAAACAGCTAGGTTCTTTGCTGGATGTTGCATCAATGTTATTTATTCAAACATATAAAGCACTGGCCTCTTCTTTTATAGCTCAAGATCTTAGCTACAAACTTTCACCACTAATTAGATTATGAATGAGAAATAATAGATGAAATAATAAATTATCTTGCTAGAATATAACAGCTTAAATTCAGCAGTCTTCAAATTAGTGACAATATCAAATAAACAAATACACAGCAAATAGAACACAAGAATGCTATTAGATCTACAGTAGTACTATGAAATATCAACACAGTTCCACCATATTACTTCAGCCACATTCCCTGAATTTCCCTGTTCTCCCTGTCTCAACTAACATTCCTTACATGTCTCATTGGTCTATCTGGAAACATAACAGGTATACTAAAATACAAATTACTATCAAAACACATTTAACCAAATACATATGCAAATTTTCCAGCACAATATACAGTTTGCACTATTATCATTACCACCAACACTATGTCAAATTCTTTACATCTGTATAATATTTTACTACCTAACCAGCACTCCCAACATGAAATAGAAAATTAGAATTTTTTTTTTGTCAAATAATGAAAATGTGAAAGATTGTAGATATTTGCTAGTGCTTCAAATTACACATTTGTTACTATCCCTTTAATTAAAGTTGTAAAAATAAGATAAAGATTATTAACAGCAAAAATAATTATGATTAAAAAATTAAAATACATTCAGTTTTACGACACTAAGATGATGCATGTATGAAAAATGATATTGTAAATTTCACTGTTTTTTTTACAGGTTTTGAAAACACCTTTTCAATTCCCTGAGTTTTCATGACTGCCAGAACCCTGTTCAATAATATTTAGCACTCTGACCTTGATAGGGCAAACAGGAATTCAATGACAATGAGACAAAAAATATTCCTATATTTTGTAAAATTTTGTTTCAGAGATATGTCACTTATAAAATTATTGTATGGTTTGTTATTAAAACTTATTAGGTATTTTCTACTAACAAACCACTGAGAATGGACTTCAGGCTGGTCACCAGCTTAAAGCTAGATGCAATTCCTTGTTTATGCTTTTTGTTTTTGTCACAATTAAAGATTTCCATCTATGTCCAAAATAAATTTATACTTCAATAATAAATCCAGTAAAGCCTGGAAATGTTTTTGTGCACATATATCCCTAAAATTTAATCATCACTGTGTTTGCGCTCAAGTTTTTCTGAAAAACAATACGTTTCATACGCACTCCTGTGGTATCTTTCCACTCTCCACACTAAAAGTTCAGCACGACTGTGTTAATGCTTATGTGTTACTTTAGCAATGAGAGATGTTGCATATGCTCTCCTAAAGCATTGCTATACTCAGGAGAAGAATGTATTTAAATAAATTAAGAATCTGTCTAGTGTTTCCATAAGAAGCAACTAAATGATAATGGCAAATATTTAAACAGTGTGAAAATAAATATGTTATTATGGCTACATATTGCATGAACATTAACTTGGTGGTTTATTTTCTTATTTTTTATGGTATTCCCATAAAAGATATATTGACTTTGATAATCCGGCCAAATCACTAATTTGGCATGGCAGTGGTATTGAACGTGCCAGATTAAATAGTTTCTATCATACATAACGTAGGCAATTTATCTATTAACAAGTTCCGTAGAACATTTGCCCCTGATAATAATGAACATGAATGAATGCAAGTCTTACATCTGTACACCAAAAGAAAAAGAAAAAAATTTCAAATTCACTTCGTGAATGGTTTAAATATTTACACCAATATAAGTAGTGAGCTTTTCATTACTTTTTACTCTTGATTTTTTTCTGCCTGGCAGCTTTTACAGCCTTGTATGACTCTAAAGCTCTGATTTTCGCCATCTCTTTGCGGTGCTCTAACAACTCTTCCAAACTGAGAGGGTACTCCTCCTCTTGTTCCTGGAATGAAAATCTCAAATAAGTACAAAACAGGGCACAAAAACACACACACAAAGAAACACTAATTAAAAAATCCCTCAATTTTTTTTTCCCATGACCACACAGAATCAGAACAAAACAAAACAAATAGTTATTTCCAGATTTATTTATATGTATTTTCATATGTCTTCACTTCTATGGCCCTCAGAGAAATTTAGGTAAATGTATTTAGTAGTTTGGTGGTGCTGTCCCAAAAATTTTAATTTAGATACAATACATAAACTAAGTATAAAATTTTCTCCTGCAAAACTTAGTCATCAAACAATACAATATTAGTATTTGTTCATAAATATTCCCACAAACTTTATGTATATTCAACATCTGTAAATTCTATAGTCCATGAAAAATGATGTTAAAAAGAGGCTATGACTATAAGTGTATTACACGAGAAACAAATAGTATGAAAGCTACACTTCTTAAAGGAGGGATAGAGAAATAAAAAATAAACCAAAAACACCAACATGCAACAGCTTATCTCGAGTTAGGGGGAAGCTGCCTCCCTCCCCTTCTGAAGTGGAAATGAAATAAAACAAGTACATAGTAGTGAAAATTTGTAACTTATCTCCAAAAACTATTACTTGAAAATTTTTTTTTAAAAAATAGTTTTGTTGCACCTCTTCCATGAAAGAGGATAAATTCTGTAAAATGCCCCCTTTTAATGAATTAAAAGAAAAAAAGAAAGAAAATATGCCAAATTTTCTCAAATTCCAAAAAAATTAAAATTTTCTAGCCTCACAAACTATTGTTAAAGAATTGAATAAAGATGTCATTTCTTTTGTTTTTTAATATTATTTAAGGTACCTCCCCATGAAATAAGTTAAACAGCAACCCCCACCCCCCTTTATGAGCTAGATACACCATTGCCAACATGAATGGCAAGCAAAATGTCAGTAAAGTTAATTTACACAGAAGGGTATTATTTCCAGAATTGCCAAAATTTTGATACCAAAAAAAGTAGCAAACCCATATTTTACTAATCAATTATGTTCATATCCATTACTCTAAGTATGAGACATTTGTGTGAATCTGTATAACTACTTAAGGCCGGGCTTCAACAAAATTCACTTCGGCCGCGGGATAGGCATTTACATGTAAAACAAATTCTCACGTGATTTCCACAATTTTTGTGATAATAGCGTCAAATAAAAACCATGTTGTAGATTTTGAAGACCTTAACAGCGCTATATCTTCAAAAGTTTTAATTTTTTATTTCAAGATGGTGATATCATGTGATATAATATTCAAAGTGTCATAGTTTTCTGGCTATTCATTTAATCGCTTAAACAGCTGTACTGGAACCTTGACTGAGTTGAATTCTTTAAAAAAGTCAGCGGGGCTGATCCTCTATCTATAAAAACAAAGACACAGCATGGTTATTTGTAATGGAAACATTGAGGTCGTGAGGCCCAGCACATGGTTGAAGACAAGGGGTAGCAGGGGGGAGAGGATGACGTGCGGGGTGGCGGAGACAGACTGCCGTGTTGCCAGCTCCTTCCTGGAAGGTCACCCACTCCTCACGACTGTGAGCCAGGGAGACGAACACGGCCCAGTCATCTGTCACGCCTTGCGCGCGAGGTAGTGACCGTTCTGCATTTACAACTTCAGTGGTTAGTGTTCAACTCTTTACAGGACAGCAAATAAAAACAAAAACTGATAGCATGATGGTCATGTATTTAAAATAGTATAAATTGTGCTCACGCAGTTCATCTTCACAAATTAAATATGAACATTACCTTAAATAGCTTTTTCTGTGGTCATTTTTTATTATTTCATTTAGGAGGATTTTATGTCACACTGTTTCGCACACCGACGCTTCAGCGAAACAATCATTTTCAAACCAAATGTTTATTAAATTTTTTAACTTTACATTTCTTGTGACAGAAATCTCAAAGTCCTATCTGAATGTGTACATATATTTGTTAACATTTTATTTTAATAGCGAGTTTTTAAAATAACACAATAGCTTTTGCTATCTTTAGGTCTAGGCTTCTCCCGAAAATGCAAATGTTTCTGAAGACCCACAAATCATCACATTATGATTGTTTTCTTCAAAATTTTGTGATATTTTTGGTAAAGCTGAGTAGATAAAGAAAAGAAACATTACCATACCGACCTAGTTTGTTTCCACATTGAGCATAAACGTAAGAATTAGTATGCAAGTCTTCCCCCACTAAGGCTCCCATCATAAGGCAGGGATGTTATTTCCTTCTAAAATAACAATTACCCATTATTTTATTAAAAAGAAATACGTCTGACGAAACTGTACGACTACTGTGTCAAGTAAAATATACGTGAATTGCTAATTTCACAATGTCCAAAGTACCATAATACCTTGTAATGATATTCCTCCCTATGTAGATCGTTATTAATTGATTTATTGCCTGCTTGGTTAACCTACATGAAGCTTTATAAAAAAAAGATTTAGATTGATTATAAAGGTAAAATAAAATGATAATTCTTCAAAATAATATTCCATCAAATTAATTATAAATAGTAAAAAAAAATGAATGCTTCATTTAAAGAATATGTTGATGAAATAAAAAATATATAAATACTTCACGTATGCTTAGCTACATAAAGTTAAACAATTTTAATGCGTAAAATGTATTTGTATAAATACACACCCTAAAAAAACACATTTGCAGGAAAGACGCAAAGGTATTACAATTACATGTGAAGCAGTTATTAATTCTTATTAAGCCAAGTGCTCCAATGATACTTTCAAAACAAACTGCTTCAACATGACTAATGGCTGGTTGCACCATTGGAGTTCATTTTCAATCCAAAAAAGTATTCTTTCCTGAGCTAGGATTGACACAAAAAAACTGGAGCACCATTGGAGATCAACACTCAACATGAGGTAGAATTTGGTAATTTTTTGTACTGCCTATTTTTGCGAGTAGAAGACTTGAGCCAGGTCCTAGGAACGTTTACGTCTATAAATAAAACCACTAACATAAATTAAAGTTATTTCCATCAATACAACTGTATCACTGTTTTTTAACACACTGGCTATTAAAAAATACTTATAACTAAAAAGGCCACCTGGATATGATTCCAAAGTTTGTCTTACGAAATATATATTTGATTTCAGGTTATGTGCGAAGATTTATTTTAATGAACAATTAAAAACTATTAACAACAATGTACACCGTGTAAAAAAATCATCTTACGAGTGACATATTTTTTTCTTCTGATTATGCCTGAAGAAATTAAATTCCTAGGTCACTGATGTAAAAACAAACAAATAGTAATATGCATAAGTTAGGTAACACATATTTTTTTGAGTTTATCTTGTCTTTCGTTCGTTTTTTAAAAATATTTATAATTCAAAATTTAAACATTTCTTTTGTAATAATTATATAACAGAAAAGAGTAACTGGAGAACTTACATGTCTTAAAGCAACATAAATTAACAACAGGTCTTCTAGTTTATTGGGGTGATATCAATATTTATATATATTTTTAACATCTGTGGTCTTTATACATTACTAAAGCTAGAGCATCCTTAAACGTATTCAGTCCAATATAAATTAATGTTAATAGATCTGTAATTTTTTTTCAGGCAGTTATAATAAGCCAACATACGGGAAAACTTCTCTTTATGGGCGTCAGGAATAAGTATGTATGTACTGTTGTATTTGTGAACGAGCCATTACAGAACAGAAGGAAGCGAAACAACACTTGTGTTATAAAAATTGGGACAAAACAAGACCATCAACAGCTATGGAACAAGATGTTATTGTTGAAGGATTCTGCCAAAGTTTTGAAATGCATGAATTAAAATACAAGTATTTTGTTGGAGATGGCGACTCAAGTGTATACGCTAGGATCATGTAAAAAGTTCCTTATGGACGTAGTGTCTTTAAAATGGAGTGTGCTAATCACTGTGTCAGAAACTACATCGGTCATTTGCATACCCTCGCAGCAGACAAGACTTTCTCGTCGGAAGCAAGGAAGCTGCTGAAACCTGTAATTCCTCGCCTTACAGCCGCAGCAAGAGGCGCAATTCGACACTGTGGGGATAAAAAGGAAGTTGTGGATGAACTCGTGAAGGACTTACGGAATGGGCCCTTTCATGTTTTTGGTGATCATTCCAAATGCCGAGAATACTTTTGCAGTAAAAGTGAAACAAATAATATTGTACCAGTTCTTCGCGCGAATGGCCTTTTTGAACAAATACAAAGCCTAGTGGAGAGACTCGTCGCAAAGGCTCAACGGCTCAAAGAAAACAAAACAAGTAATTCGGCAGAATTCTATATGAGCCAAGTGGCCAAATTTAGTGGGGGCAAAATAATTAATTACACACAGAGAGGCTCTTTTCAGCGTCGATGTTACATGGCAGGACTAAGGTTCCAGAAAGGTTTAGCTTGGGAGAAGAGTCCTTTCAAAAAAATGTCAGGTAAGAGTCCTGGTTCAACACACAAAAAAGTCATTCACAAAAAGATCCGTCATGGCATAACTCGGCGTAAACTGGCTTACCAAGAAGATAGTCAGTTGAAACGAAAACGGCGTGAACGCCACTCTACAAAACCAGATGCTGACTATGGACCCTCATCAGAGCAAGTTACTGACGGACAGGTAAGTGATCTTCGTGAAAACGAACTGTTCAGTAAGTGTGAAAATTACATTACATCACTGCAAGTCACTTTGGAAGAGAGAAATAATATTGTGGAACGAACAAAAATGCATGCTGATTGTGAGCTATGGCACAAAATGAGACATGTGCGGTTAACAGCAAGTAATTTCGGCGTTGTTTGTCGCCGGAAAGAATCTATGTCCTGTTTAAATCTCGTTAAACAGTTACTTTACAAGCCCCCGTTTTCGACACCGGTAATGGAATACGGTCGTCGAAATGAGCACATTGCAATTCAGAGGTTTCAAGAACAAACCGGATTAGTTGTACAGAAGTGTGGTTTATTTTTGGATCTCAAATATGGATATTTGGGTGCTAGCCCTGAAGGACTTGTGGTCGAAGAAAATGTGATTGTTGAAATCAAGTGTGTACCTTCTGCAGTTGACCAAGGGCTCCAAGAAAATGAAATAAGAAAAAAAAGTTATTTTTCTACGTGTGAATGACGATGAAAGTTTAGTTCTTAAACGTTCACACCCTTATTTTTATCAGCTGCAAGGGACTTTAAACATTACAGAGCGCGATTACTGTTACTTCATAGTAATGTCTGGTGTTCGTCAGAGTATACACGTAGAAAGAGTAGAAAGAGATGAGCTTATGTGGGAAACAGAAATGTTGCCGAAACTGACTAGATTTTATCGTATGTGTTTACTGCCTGAGATAGTGGCGCCAAATCAAAGTGTAGGCAGAGCCATTAGAGAACCAGACTACATTTTGGAAGCTCAAAGAAGCTTGGTAGAGAAACAGCAATCAAGACGTCAAAAACTGAGCCGGAAAAAAACAAGGGTTATAGAATGTAAATATAATTGAAGTAAGATATTTTTGTTCTTTGAAACTTTGGATGATTTGTCATTTAATATTCTGTTGTGTTAATATTTGTTCTAATGTGGAAAACATTAAGTTAAACGAGGGAAAAAATGATTTTTTTTAAGTACCATGTGTTGTATATAAGATTCTAATTTTATCTGAAGTTTATGTTTTATGTTTTGTGCAGACATATCTTTTAAAATATTGTTTACAATGAATTCAGAAGAACTGATTTTGTGTATAAAATGATGTAAAAAAATTAAATTGGTTTATTTTTTGAAATGGATATTCTAGTAATATACATGTTTTTTGGTCTGAATTTTGATGTAAATTGCGTTTCTACAATCAATGAAATGATTTTTCTTCCCATTTTCCTATTTTTTTTTTAAATATATACTGAATGAGTTAATGTCACTATTATTTTGAATGTTTGTAAAATATGAGATAAAATACGTGATTATCATACCTAATGTGTTTTCTTTAACTATGGTTCACATTTTGCAACAACTTAAGAAGTGGTAATTCTACGTAATATTATTTGTAGTACTGGTAAATGTAATAACTAATACACGGTAACCAATAATTGTACAATTATTGGCATTAAACATTATAGAAGAAGGTAAATACATTTTTTAAAGAAACGTTTATCTAATATTGTATTGATTCTGATTTAGGCACATTTTTTACAATACCCATTTTTCTAGCATTCTCATAGCCACCTCTGATAAAATCCTCCATAAAAATTAACTCATAACGCTGCATTTACTCTTTTATAAAGAAAAATATCTGTAAAATATACTGCTTTGAAACTTATTGAACAGTATTTATGTTTCACAAATACATACTCTCAGCTGACATTAATTTGATGAAAATAATAAAGAAAGATAATCAATGCAAACAACTTTAATTTTTGTTTAATATTATAGTTGTGAAGTTATATGTGGATAAAACTTTATTTAAAGACTGGGAGATTTCATTAATTTTTTATTATTATGAGATTTTTTCTCGCATCAATTGAATATTAAAAACGTAAATCAGTTTGAACTAAGAATGCCCTACACTTAACTGAAATGAATGGAAAAACATATAACAACGTTACTGCGTAGTTCTTACTATAACAAATATATTTACCTGGAGAGATCTCAGCCTCACAAAAAAAAAAAAAAACACTTTTCAAAGTAAAGTTATATTTCAATGAGATATATAATTATTTTTCATGCATTAAGCACTCTTGAAAATCTCTGTGTGGATAAATATATGCTGATTTATCATTATTTCCTTGGCAATGGAAAATTACAAGGATAATTTTGTGTATATATGCACGCACGCACGCGCATACACACACACACACACACACTAGCTGCCCGACCCGGCTTCGCACGGTTGTATTAATTGGGGGGGGGGGGGGGGGGGGGGGGGGGGGAATGAGACAAAATCTCTTATTTACAGTTATAATAAATGAAATAAAATGAAAATTAATTAATTTTGACAAAAACTTAATTTAATGGTTTGTAATGTACCAAAGAAAAAACGAACAGCACCGATGGTTTCCCGACTCTCGAGCACGCAACGTTGTCATGGAGACGAAGTACCCACTGTTTCCCGGGCTTAAACACCAATCATCATTGATAATCAGTTTATTATTAATTATAAATTATTAAGACCATTAATCAAAATAAAGCTATCCTATCTCTCAAGTTGGAAAAATTACACATAAATGCCAATTTTCATTGAAATCGGTTGACTTGGTGAAGAGTTCACTGGAAACAAACATCAGGACTCTGGATTTATATATATTATATAAGATATATATATATATGTATGTATAATGAGGTTTCGATGGCCACTTCTAGGAAATTGAGACAATAACTAAGTGAATGCGAACCTTCGCACATATGTACTGATTTCACGTTACTTATATGTAGAGACCCAAAAATTACGTGGATTAATCTGGCTTCAGGATAGAATTAAATGTCTTACATGTGATCAACCCATGTTTGCTTTTCCTATGGCTAATTTCTTATTCTAGTTAATCAGCACTACCTGATTTGCTTTCTTCTCTCCTAGCTGGGCATCGAAGAGGGGTAGCCAAATAACTGTCGCCCAATAATGAACTCAGTGGAAGAGTATAAATGTTTGCATACTAGCTTGTGAATAAATGAATCTGCAAAATTTACATATTTCTACTTATAAGCATATCCAGACTGATAACACTGGCTGTGATTTGATACGTCTCTCTTTAATTTTCCGTCCCTGTTTCAGGTTAAAGTTAAAACAGTTTGAGATTTGGTAACAAACCTTGTTTAGTCTGATCTGGTCATTTGTCAGTCCGCATTGGCTTGTAGATCATAAAAGTCAAACTATAAAAATTTCCATGTTCAAATATTATATAGCTCGTTAGGAACGCTGCATCTGCGAAGTTGTTGAGAACACGTCAAGCATTACTTTACCGTGGTTATAGCCAATATATAACTGAAACACTGTTGATTTTTATACTGGAAAGAGGAGACAGTACTCTGTAATTTTTTTGTTAATCGAACTGATATTCATGCACATAAAATTACAGATATTTGTAAATTTGTAAATTTACACGAAAGCAAGTGTATCGCTGCAAATCTGGGATTAGAATCTTGCCCGGACATTTATGCTTTGGGTTGTTCTGGTACTAATGTTAAAAATATTTGTAAATTTTTTTCTGAATAACTGTGCACATACAAAAGCACAATAAAACATTATGAAGTCCAATTGCTGAATATTATTATTTTTCCCAAGGGTTAAAAAATCTATGCTTGTACAAAAGTCAGTCAAAATTTAAAATTACATTGCGAAATTCGTAAGCGCGTCAGTAAATATCCAGCTTTGTTTACAAAAACACAAACCGTAAATTCAAAAATAACTATAGCAATGTGTTGTACAAATTTTCTATATTTTATTTTGTAATATTATGAAATATTTCTTGGCAATTGATTTCCAAAGGAATTTTAAAATTGAAAAACATTTTTTTTTCTGTGTAAGTAATACAATATTTAATTATAATAAATGATTTTTTATAGAAATAATTAACGGATTACTTCAGTTTACAAGTTTACAAGCTAAGAACAAACATCCATGAACGATACGGAGCTCTTGGTTTGCCTATTGTACTTGCACTTGGCAATTTTTTTATAAACTCAAGTTTTAATACGTCAATGTATTAGGTCCTCTCTTTTTTTTTACATTTCGGTACATGTCAACGTGTAGCAAGTCTATATATGTATGTATGTATGTATGTACATCGTGTTTTATTTCTTACGAAATAAATAAATTTATTTCAAGAAACGCATCTTGACTACTGTTTAATTTCTAATATAAGACAAATTGTTTAATGTTTCGAAAATAGTCCTTCCCTATAACTTGATTCAATTGATATATATATATATATATATATATATATATATATATATATATATATATATATATATATATATATATATATATATAGGTATATATATAAAAAACATAATTCAAACATCTGGTCACTAAAGCGTAACATTCGCATACATTAATTATGAGGAGAAGTTAGAATATTCTAAATAAAAACAATTATTTGTTCATCAAATGAAATGTGTTTGTAGGAAAACCTGCCAGAGTGACGGGGCTTATGTTATGGTACGTGTAAGTGCACGTCATCCTTGAACGTGACATGAGATAAACTCCAATTTAACTGACCATTGGTTATAGGATTGTAGCAAAAAAAAATAAAAAATCGTATTGTCTGAATTCATCTCCAAAACAAAATCCAACTCTATAAAATGCCCAATGAAGATTCCTGCTGTCCCGGGCTTCTAGTGCTGAAGCTCTGATGAGTGAGTGTCGCTCGTCTAACGGTCCCCCCCTAGCTAGGCACACGCCTGTTCTCCTCAGTGGGACACAGAACTGGCAACACCGGATGAACACGTGATTCCGCCGGCACACCCCTTCCACCCTTCGGCCCACTCGCTGCCACGGTCATATCTCTGTCTGCGATCTCTCGCTCTCATCTCCACCCCAGCACTACCTGGTGACCATGATTTACAACTGCGACCTTGAAGCTTGCCCTTAAGGTACCTAATTTATAAACTATGTTTATAATTTTTAAATGGTTTGTTAGTGAAAAATGTGTATGAATCAAAACAGTAACGCAGTGTAAATATTTACTGAATCAAAGCCCCACCCAAATTCAACATGAGTGTGCAAGCAAATCGAAACACCCAGCTTATCAATGAAGTATTTGAACACAGATGAAAAAGGGGCTGATACAGATTCAGAGTGTATCTTTCTTCAGGAGTTAACCACACCTGAGCAGACACAAAACTGTTCTTCATACTGCTGCTGAAAAACAATTCCCTGCTGAGCAAAATTATTATCCTACTATCAAACGTTTATATAAGTCTGATGCTGTTGGTTATACTAGTGGGAATATATTTTACATTAGATATGGAACTGAAATGAAAAGATGATTAAAATGGAAAAGGTTGTTAAATTAACGGTGCAATGAAAAAAAAATCACGGGCCTGACAGGATTGATGTGAACCAAGCGGTGATACAGAAATAAGCACTTTAATTTTTTAAAAATTAAAATATAAATACCTGGACAGTAATATCGGTTTCACTGCCAGTAAAGGATGGTTTGGAAAGTTCGCGAAAAGGTACGCGATGCGAGTTGAAGGTCACGCCCAAGTGGGCAAGTCCGAGTGACGATAACTATCTCCCGTTACATGGTGTCGTATTTTTCATACAAAGTATTCAATGGTAGGCTTATAAAGATAAATGGTGTGACATATTTATTGTTGAGTGTTATACTACGCATTTATATCATATAAAGAATATTTCCCTAAGCATTTGGGAACACATTAAGTCTTGCTATTTATGGAGACCAATGCTTCAGAATACGTGATTTCGGATAACACAAACATTTTTAGGAACATATTAGTCGTGTTAAGAGAGGGATTGGTGTAATCAATTATAATTTCATTAATAGAAAGTATAATATTTCTTATAAAAGATTTGTAATAATAAATTTCTTATAATCTAAAAGGTTGGGACAAGATTTTATGGTGGAATACAATAAATTTGTACTAACACAAAAAAAAAGCATAAATTAAAATATCACATCAAAGAGCATGTTAAAACCTCAAATAGAATATAAAAAAAATCTTTAAAATCCAAAATTAAATTCCAAATATTTTATCTTTTAATACTCATAAAAAAAATGATTAAAGTCATTTTATTACTTTGTACTCATAAGTTACAAATCAAGCTGATCAGAATAACTCTCAGATTTATTGTTTGATCACAAACTCTAAATAAATCATGCTGACTCTAATGATATCAGTATTTTCTAAAAACACCCCCTTGCTTGCTAATTAATTTTATTGTTCTGAGTAAATACCTACTAGATGTGCATGTAAAAATTTATTTCAAATTTTTTTTTTACAGTTTAAATAATAGTAGTTTTGCTTGTACTAGTACTATAGGACATTTTATCTTTTTACATGTTGAAAAACTTACTCTATCCATAATAAAAAATATTAGGTTTTTAAATAAATAAAAACCAACACAGAAATCTTAGATTTTATAAACAAAACTTAGCCACAAATAAAATATTACATTTTGTCTATAATTATAGGTCTAATAAGCATCTTCATGATTTCTTTTTGTTTTGTTTAAAGGACCAAATGGTTTAAAAATTGATTGCAAAAACAGGCTTCCGAAATGTGTCAAAAAAAATTCTTTCTTCAGTAAAGCTCTCATCGCATGTATTTACTTATGGTAAAAAATAAAAGTAAATACAGAGTTAATAAATATTGAATAAAAAATTTACTAAAGTAAACAAGTAATGATTTTAAGTAAATAAAAAAATTAAACACAAATACACAAAAAATTTAAGTTTCACCCATGTTACTGTAACTTTTAACTTACCCGTACAAGCAACATACCTTAGCATCTTCTTGAACACATGGACTTCCAGCTAGGATTTCAGCAACTTTGGCTTCCAGTTCATTTGGCTTCTGAGACTGCACAAGAATAACCCAATACATATTGAAATGCTAAGGAAAACAAATTATTTACTACCATACAATATTCCCAGTAAAAATTTGAGGCCATTTTTTTTAAATTTCGACAAAATGTAATACAGATAACATTAACCACATTAATGTTTTCGTCCAGAATTAAAATCACGAATTTTAGTTTCTGCATTCATAATACATTTAAGTATAAAATTAACATGACAAATGCCGTACATAAATAAATTACAACAGAAAAAAATTAGTCACACTTCTAAAACTGATTTTGTCAACACAATTCTAACACTGCTCACCTACCAAAGTCAACATGCCTTAAACAAGACCTGCTATTTATATCAGTATTACTTTTCTAAGTTTCTTAATTTCACACAATGTATTTGAGAGTATGGAATAATTTCACTAGTGTCGCACTAATTTTAATTTGTGGAAATGTAAAAGCTCTGTGTGTATATCATCCCACACCACTTACACACTGAACATTCATACACCAAATAACATTATACCAAACAACCTATACTATAACTTAAAGTTGATATTTATTTCAACACACACACATAAGAACTCAAAACCTTCTGCACTGCAATCTTAAACACACTCTGTTTATCCAATGCCAAACCTAAGTAATTGCTTTTGTCTCAGGAGATACCTAAATTGTATACACATGAAAATACACACAAAAACCACAGAATTGTTACAACACTCAGAATAAAAATAAAACAGAAACACAATTAAAAGTTGCCTACAACTCGCTGTAGTCATTGTGTAAACCCTAGGTATCAACCAATACCTGGTGAACCAATTTCAGGACTTTCTCAAGACCTTTAAATATAATTTTCTTACTATTTTACCATTTTTTTTATTAACTCGCTTTCTTGTCTGTCTGTTGTTTGTCTGTTCAGTACAAATTTTGGCTAATAACCCGCTGCAAATGATATGAACTGTTGTGTGAGTTTTCTCAATGACAGCTACTCCCTAAACTCCTTACTATCATCAAATGCATGCGCCCCATGTTCTTTGTTTTAAATCTTATAAGTATTTTCATAGGTGTTAAAAATTCGCAATCACAAATTTTCAGGACAATCTGTATGGGGTAATAAATCTGCATGAGGCAGGCTCATATTTATGTGTTCATCTACACAGTAGTTGTCAATCATCCCACAGCAAAACCAGCCACAGACATTGCGGTTAACTAAAATGGTGTAGTGTTAAAAAAAATCAAAATCAAAACCACAAACTTTAAGTTTTGCAATGAATGCATTTGAAGATGTTGGGCGGTCATCAGCTCGTCTCAGAGGAAAAGTCAAGGTGTCCACAGAACGGTGACTTTCCACGATCGCCTCCCACTTCGCAAGTTCGGTCTTCACATTCTCGAAACCCACAGAGCGCCGCAGCTACAACATAAACACACAACATGCTCAAACCAACCAAGGCTCCAAAGCACAACCCTCCCGACCAAAACAACGAAAACAACACCATCGCACCTTTTCCGAAACATTCTTCTCGAGAGGTTTTGGCAAGGTCTTTAGTTTACTCTGCAGCAACTGGACCTTACGGCTTGTTTCAACATGGCTGCTTTTCTTCTTCAGTGTTTTTGCAAGTTCTGCAACACGTATTCTACTGCTCCCACTGCTGCCACTGCCCACCAGGTGGAACTCCGACACCTGAAGACTAGGTTCACTACGTGTGGGTGCTCTGACTCTGAAAGAAAAAGTTTTGATACATTTGATAAAACAAAGCTTCATTTGTTTCATTCTCGCACTCAGGCTCCCTGATATATGGCGCACAGTATAATACTGTTACGAGGATGCTACAGATAAGGTATGCCAGTGTTGCAAGGCTGATGGAACAAAGCCAAGGCCGACCAGCGAGGGGTCCAGGGGAGGCCTCTCCGTCTCTCTCGATAAGCATTGGTGCCTGTTTGGTACGTGCCCAAGGCCCCATCCATGTGAAGTGGGGTAACTAACCCGCCACTGTTCTTGCAGCTTCAACCGTGGCGACCCGACACTTCAGAGGGCTTGGAGACCCTTTTCCACGGAACAAACTGGCAGCTTTACGAGAGGGACCGACCTGCGAGCTGACGTGAAGTGAAGGGACGAGTGCGAGGCTGGTGGCGATACCAGCAAATCCTCAGACAGTGAAGTGAAGAGGGTATGTCCTCTTGGCGAGCAACAGCAAACGACAAGCTACGGGCTTCGTGTGCAAAGATCGGTAAATCAGGGACAGTGGTGCAATGCGGGAACAAGTGAGTAGTGCAAAGAGTGTGTTGGGACTTAGAACGTGTGATCAGTTTGTGTTAGGTAATTTAGATTGTTTTAAATTAGAAATAAGTGTACAGAGTAGTTAATAAATAACTCTAATTAAATAATTTGGGCTATTCTTTCCAGACCTGTTTTCCCACTAGTAACAATAACAAATAGGTATGAAATCTTAATTTTTTGTTCATTAAATTTCTCCCTAGCTATAATACAAAAAAACTCTATTACTAAAAAAAAAAATAATTATTTGTTTGATAAATTAGAAAAATAGGGGAACGCACAAAAAAAAAACTGGCTGAAAGTTCACATTTTAACACAGTATGAGTGGTGGCACATTTTGTACCATTTTATCAAATATTCAGCCATTTGAGAGATATTAATTTACTGAGTAGAATACTATGGCTTTACGAAAACTGGATAAGAAAATTTCAAACATTTCCACACTGTCAGCACATAACACCACGGAAATACCTTTGTTTCCCATCCAACTGTGAAACTGCTTCCAGCAGCGCAGTGTGTTTTGGATCAGGTATCTCGCCATCAGAAATGCTTTCGTGTTCGTCAACACCCAAACGTTCACTACGCTCTGCGCTTCTACCTTGGACCATCCTGGTTTCAAAACGTATCGGTGACCAAGTGTCAACTGGTAAAAAAAAAAAAAAAAAAAAAAAAAAATACTAATCATTAGAGGGTACACTAAGTTCCTCCCCCTAAAAAATACAATTCACTACCACCTTCAGGCAAAAGTGTAAACAGAATATAAACAAAGTTATATACTAAATTGTAGACCAACACAGTACATACCTGAAATCACTTTCTATTCATATCACACTAAGTAAATTTAAACACATTACAACATTGTCACAATGAACACATTCTACTAATTTTTTTTACTTCCTCTAGTAAAGTAATTATTGAAGATGACTCTAATACACCATAAACCATTAAAAGTAGCTAAACAGTTTTCAAAACAATTCATATTTTAATATAAAAAATTTCAAAATCATCTTTTAAATCAAAATAAGTATTTAAGGTGTTTTTGTATTCTAACAGTTACTTGGACCAAATATGTGCTAGAAATAGCATTTTACCGCTGGGCTACAGTTGACATTTCCTACTTATGTATGGTTATAGCAATAAAGCCCCTTGTACAAACAGCCAATGTGTCTGCAGACCGCCGTCCTAATCCACAGTGAAACTGCCGATGGCCTGTTGCCAATCTCTGTACAATTGACAACTTCTTATTTAGAGATTAAAACCAATTAATTATAAAATTAAATGTGGAAAGGTCATTTTTTTCTTTCAAAAATGTGCTGCGATGTTTATTGCATAGTTGTAATTATTTGAACACTTGATAAAATAATCAACAAAAGAAAATAATAATCTTTATAATCTAGTCAAAACACACATTGTGTTCTCATATAACAACATAGTATGGAATTCAGTTTCTGAGTATCCAAAAACTTAACATTATGCAACAATAGGCCTACATAATTAAATTAATTTATAAAACATGATTCTGTAAATATACTGGAAAATAATTCTATGATAGGAAATAAAATAATAGGCTACAATTCAAGATTTGCCATTTTACAGAATAATTTTAAAATGCCAAGAAGTAAATAAAATATATTTTTGGATATTTATATGCTTATTTCCTAGATTATTTGGTAATTAAAAATTATTAATTAGAAAAAAAAATGTCTTATAAAGAAAATTTCTTCTACAGATTTACAATCTCAAGTTTCATGGTTGGAAATGATTTACAACTTGTGTTTCTTATAAATTATCTTATTTTTCTCGCATTTGTTGTGTGCTGCAACCTTGCCAAGTTTAAATACCCAGACTTATCATGTAGAAAGGGCTCCAACAAAACATAACCTACCATTCTTGGGCAAATCACAATTTTGAAGAGTAAATACTTTTGATGTAAAAAAAAAAATCCAAAATTGTTTTGTCTTTCCAGTTTCTATAAACAATCTTTGATTTAACTTTTGTAAAATAATTCAAACATACTGTTACGATTTCCCTGTGGGTTCGTAAAGGATAGCCCAATTAAAGATTTTTATCACACACACAGTTTTATTTATTACCACTACTTGTCACTTACAAATAATCTTCTAAACTGGCAGATAATTAATTACACGTAAAAAAGGTCAATTCCCCAGTCACTCGTTTCACACACCTCGCTGGACCGCACTTCCGGCGCAACTCTCGCTGCAGCACCCCTCGTGGGTCTCCGCCGCGGGACTTCGTCGCCACACTCCGCCGCCGTCACACCCTTCGCCGAGATCCCACACGACGACTCACTCGCAACTTCGCCCGGGACTCCGCCGCGCCCGCGACTCTATCGTCCGGAACCTCCCGACTCCACTGAACTCACTCACTCCCTGCCCTGGAACCTTCGTCCAAGGACTTCGCCACTCTGCCGCACCCGCGGCACTATCGCCCGGAAACTCCGCTGCGGGAGAATTCCCCACTGAACTCCTGACTGACTGACTCCTGAAGGTCGGCCCAACCTCCTTATATAACCCTTGGGTTTCCGTCCAGAACAATCGGGCATGTCTCCGAGATATCGCGCGACCTTCGCCGTCGAAATGCCCAGAAACACGTCGTGAGTCCTCGAAGGATGCGGCGGCTGCTCAAAGAACGCCGATAAACGCAACAAGCATTGGGTTCCCACAAAACGCGCCGATAAACATGTCTGAGTCCTTTTATTCAGCAGTGCGGCCTCTTTTAAGTAACTCGATCTGAGGCAGGTGCGCGCTGCGACGGTCAGGATGTCGCGAGATAGTATGACACGAGATACCAGGGAGAGGATGCGGGTGGAACCCAGACAGGCCGAACGAGCGCGGCGACGCCAAGCACTGCAGCCAAGCGCGCTCGTAACAATACATTTACTTAACTTCTGGAATGTTTTCTAATCATTCTCTAAAAGAGTGCTGTGATACTTCAAGTAGTTTACAGTTTAAACAGATTATTAAGTTAGGTACACTACATTAGCTTAAAATCGTGAGAGAGGATGGTAAGGTTTGGTTAGCTAATTAAACACATTTAATATTAATTATATATGAACAGTTTGTCAGATTAGCCAATGTAAAAATACTATAAAATATGTGTGGAGGGCTGGTTACATTAGGTATGCTACATTGAAGGTACTATAAAAATGATGAGAAAGTTTGAACCATAGAAAAGGTTTAACCATATTTTAAATACAACTAAGAGAACATAAACAACAGTTCATAATATTTTAGAAGTATTTTTAGTGTAGCTAAACTAACCACATTTGGTAATTACACAGTATTAATAATGTATCCAACCTAAACTAACCACTCAAACTGTAACCTAATGTCAAAAGATTTAAGTATCCCAAGACCTCAAAAACAAAGATTAGAAAATATGTCAGAAAGTATAAAAATGCATTTTGAATTTTTTTAAATGTAAAATTGATTCTGCTTAAGATTTACAAAAATATTAAATATTTCAATGAAGATTGGTTGTAGAAGGTGAGCTACATTAAAAATACTGTAAAATATGAGAAAGATAGGCTGCATAAAGCCCGGGCTACATTCGCAATAGCACGCAAACAGCACAGACGCACAGAAGTTCAACATACACTATTAGACATGAGCTGCCACATTGGCAAATAGCACACGCACAGAAAAATAGCACAGGATCGGCACACATAAAGTTCATAAACTTTTAACTTTTAGGTTATTTTCTGTGCGCGACCCTGGTGGTAGCCAATCAGCAAACAGTTTATGTATTACTCTAGTGGGCTTATAAAATAACAATTGTCACGAAAGTATTGGTGCTGTTGACTTGAGTAGTTTGTTATTGTTTTCAAACACACGAAAACAAAAAAAAAATGGAAGGCACATTTGATAGCTTTTTAATAGCTGCAATAGAAAGTAAAAATATTTTGTATGACAGGGGATCCGCAGGATACAAAAATGAAGAAGCTAAATTAAATGCTCGGAAGTCCGTGTATGGATGTGTTAAAGAAGCCGGATTTGAAATAAACAGTGATATATATTTTTGAATGCTCATTGTGTTTTGTATGTAAACTTTGAAGTATTTAAAATATTTCTGCGTTTAACGAAAACCGTACCACAATAACAACACACGCATCTAAACAAACGTCACTTATGCCAACTTCAGTGACCAAAATTGTTAACGGAAGTTATAAATTTAAAAAACTTTTTTGAATGCTTCCGGTATTATTTTATGTTGTGTTGTGCGTGAATGTAGCATCAAGCTCTGTGCTATCAATGTGCGTGTGTACTATCTGTGTGCTGTTTGCGTGCTATTGCGAATGTAGCCCGGCCTTAGGCCGGGTTTTTAGAAAACGCAAGAACGCAGAAACGCAAGAACGCAGGACGCGACAACCGCATAAATTCACAGTCTTTATAAAAAACGCAAGGGCGCCGGCCATCGCCAAAGTCAAAAAATAAAATTTCAGGAATAAGTCATGATTATTTTTAAAATTTTTTGTTGTACTTATTGTACAGGCAGGGAAATTTTTTTGGATAAGCTGAACAATAAATTCATCAGCTTCCTCCATTGCGCTGTATTCACTAGAAGAATGCCAGCCCAAAACATAAATAAAGAAACACAAGCCAAACAATTACAATCGCAGAGCCTTCTATATGCATTACATGACAGTTTCAGTTTCCACATACTAAAGCAACCAGTATAGAAGGCCGAAACGCAAGGAGAAAACGCAAGAAGTAGAAAGTTGAACAACTTCTGCGTTGCGTTCTTGCGTTTTTTATAAACGTGCTGGTAGAAGAGTTAAGGTTGGACTTTTACCGTAGTTGCGTTTCTTGCGTTTCTGCGTTTTCTATAAACGCGGCCTTAAGGTTAGATCAACATGTCAATATTTATAGAATCGAAAATAAATGTGAACAGAGAACTGTAAATATTATATTGTGTAAATATTGAGACAGAGATGCATCAAAACAAAGACAAACAAAATTTTTAAATACATAGCCTTACTTTCTTCCTAATCACTGCAACCGAAAGAAAATTTCGACCTAACCTAAAACTTCAATATACAAACTTTTTTTTTTAATAGACACAACAAAATTACTCAAGTAAATGAATATGTGCATACCCCAAATTTTGTCCTTACAGCATGTTTCGGATTAACTATTATTATTTATTTATAAAACATGTGTTTTACGAAGAAATTTCAGACGGTAAACGACTGGAGTAAAAAAAATAAATGGATTTGGACAGCAACAGCACGGTGGCCATGACACTTTTACTATCAACCAGCAATAATTTTCAAAATAAAAGAATTAGATAAAAAGCAGAAGAGGAATAAAATATTTACAATAAATAAATTAATCATTATCAATTATAAAAAATATGTTAAAAAATAAAATGATAAATTGATTCATAAAGAAAACCGGACAAATATAAGCAAATATATAATATATCACACTTATTAGCATGGGGAGGAAACTGGTATAGGAATCGGTTGCAATGTTATGTCGTTGCCTACGTTATTATTCAAGGCCGGGAAGGAGAGGATGTAAAACGCGAGACGATTCAGTTCCAGAGATCGCCGCTAGGTAGCTCTCTCATGTGCAGTACACGGAACCGCGCGAAACATCTGTTTAAATTACCGTTGGTCCTATAACTCATGAAATTGGTGTTTAGAACTAACTGTTATGATAAATACAATGAAGCCCTATGTTCAAATACTTCTAAAAGATAAAGCAGTCGTAAACAAAATGAATGTAACAGTTGTAACACCAAATAAAGTGTTAATTGTTACTCACCTGGAACTACGCTTACAGTTTTAAAATTTTGCGGCTCAATGGTTTTCTGTATATTTTTGATGGTTTGTCAATTTTGTCTGTCACCGAACGTGCTTCGTTGTCCAAAATAGGCTTCAGAAATTTGGTTATTATGGTATTTGCAAGCTTTTCTTGACTGCACAGTGAACACTTAAAATATTGAAGAAACTTTGGCACTAGAAACACTTTAAGCTTCTTGATGAGCTGTTTACGTCCTAAGTGTTTAAGAGTGACACAAGTAAATTTTAGTATCTTGCTCAGGAAAAAAACGAATTTTCTAGATGGGTACCGCAGACCACCGCGATCTTGCATTTTAATCAATCGGAGCAACGGGCTGTCACAATCGGGAGTTGATATTTGTTCTAGGCAATAGGCACAGTTAAAATTTTCTTCTGCAACCCGTACCAAGTACCCAGCAATCATAGCTAAGGACGCGATTTGCAGCGTTACTGGAGTTTCTGCAAAACACAAAAACAAAAACAACATGAAATTACGTAACTCATTAAATTAAGGCTCGGCATCACATAACTTTTAATGTTACATTATTGTCTTCAAAATTAGATATACATTATAGACCTTATAGATCACAAGTAGACCTACCTATGATATTAGTTTCTAACAAATAAAATATCTTCGACGAAATATTATATCTAACACTTAAAAAAAGCAGGAATGCATTAATAATTTATTTTAAAAAGTAGGTGGTATGACAAAAGGCGTCATAATTTAATAAATGTTTGCACTGTATTGGAGTGCATGTTGTCAACTACCTATAGTCGCATTTTCAAAATGTATCTTCGCATGCAATTTGAATATGCTACAATTATAGTAATGTAATAACTAGACAGCGAGTGGGGCATAGCCTTAAATTAAAATTATAATAAAAAATTTCCCGTTCAATTTATCTTACCTTCAAGATTTTCGTCAAGAATTCCTGTTGCTTCAACTGGAACATCACAAATTACTGTGTTCAGCTCACTTATTCGTTTGTGATGTGCAATTGCATCCAATGTCTTGAAAGTTTGTCTTTCTACATTTGATGTAGCTGAAGGATTTATTAAACCCGTTTTTAGCGTTGTGTCGATTGCATACATGCATGCTCTTGCGTCCATCATATCGTTGAAACCACCTTTTCTTCGCAAGTGACTGAAGAGAAGTTCGATGTCATCGCTGCTCAGGTTCCTGCTTAAAACGAAATGAAATCCAACTGATATTAAATGTTGTATACATTTTACAGTTGCCTGAGTTGTCACGACTAGAGCTTCGTATGTCTCTTCACTTAGTTTATTTTGTTTGCTGCTCGACTTTTGGATATTTTCCATGTAAGGCAGGAATGTATCTAGCAACCAAGACAGTCTGTCATCGTCAAATTCTGTGAACACTAGTTTGTCGGTGTTTCTTGACATATATGCCTGCTTTGTGTTACAAACATCGTGAATATCGTGCCATTTTCTGACATATTCCAAAAACCGTATGGTTTCAGCAAGGCTTTCGTGGTTTTCGACTAACTCAGGTGCTATTGTAGGAAGAGTCTTCAATGCAGCTGTCAGAGGAAGGGAAAAAACATACTTGGCTCGTTGCACATTCATTTTTTCGATGTTCGAAGGGTAAACAACTTTTCTGTTCAGACATCGAACAGGTTTCACTGTACAGTGCTTCTGTGCATCGTACAATTTTTTCAAGGGCTTGCTTGAGATCATTATACCCCTGTAGAAAAAATTCTTCTGAAGAAACTGAGTGCGAATATTTTTCAAAATGTGGCTCGAGTCAAAACTCAAAAAGATTACTCTGTTTTCATCATTTGGGTGTTGTATTTCAGGTAGTAATTGGCCGCCACACACCTCCTTCATCATGCTAACATTTACCGAAGAGTTATCAGTAACTATTCGCAGAATTTCAAAACCTGTTTCTTCTACTTCTTCGATCACCTTTTTGGTTAATTTACACAGCTGAGGTCCTGTTAATTGACGAGTAAAATAAAACGCGACGGGAATTCGGATGGGAGTGGAGAGGCCGCGAAACATGAAGCACAATAGTCTGTTGGCTATTTTATCACTTACACCCATCTCCTCAATTTCTGCCTCTGAATATCCAAGGAACTGGTCAAGGTTGCGATCATAACTTACTTTTGCCTTGATCGCCATCTCATCTATTATCAGCGAACCTAACTTTTCTTCTGAGTGATTCAAATTGCTGACCTCATAAATAAGGCGTTCTTTAATTACTGAAGTTATACCAGTTTCACCACTCGCACATCCAATATAACCCCTCAACGTTTTTTCATGAGGAAGTTTCAAACAGTTCATTGATCTTATGAAACGATACCCAGCTGCTGCTTTCCTGTGCCAAAGTACACAAATTTTGAGAGTTGTTTCACCATAAACAACATGCTGTTTTCCATAGCTATCAATTTGCTCTAACAAGAATAGTGCTTTTAAGTTTCCATTTTTTCCATCTTTTTCTATTTTTTCAATTTTCTCCAGGTGTTTATTATTTTTGCCGTTATTTTCTTTTTTCAGTTCCTTAATTTGTTTCCTCAATCTACTGACAGTTTGAATGAGTCGGCCATTAGACTGTTTGACGAGTTTGTACTTGTGTTTTATGGCTGTGAGTTTAGGTCTGCATGGAAAAAACGATGATACTTGAATTCCTACTTCTTTGACTTCAATCTTATCTTCAGACAAGAATGCAAGCTCCTTGTTTTCATTTTGTATACACACTTTTTTTCGTTTAATTTGCGGGCTTACATCGGATCTAGAAGCTGGACTTCGTTTCGGTAATTTGCTCTGTTTGTGCAGAGGATACCCTTGGAACAATGTAGGGACCCCATTTGGAAGTAATCTTTTTCTTGTTGTACTTATGCTGAAATCAGATGTCCTGAAGTGTAAACTACAAACTCGTGAACTCGAAGACGGAGACCAGAGAGATCCAGCTGTTTTACCCTGCCTTGAAATCGCTGTTCGCCACCTATCCTTTAGTTCAGTCTGTATAGGAAATGTATGGAAAGTCACTTTTTTATCACATTTTGAAGACTCAGACGTGCAGTTTGGCACGCAACAGTAAACCATTTCGAATGGCGGGAATTAACACACATGTGAAATTATATTTGAATATTGTACAATCGCCCTACAAGTTTATGAATAATTATATCATATTTACAATGTCCTACATACATAATTTTGTTACTTACACATTTTCAACACCTAATATAATTTTTAAAAAACACATTTTTAATGCAAAATAACATACACAGTATGCCGAACACTCGTAATACATTACAAATCGACCACACTGCGCATACAACTCCGTGTTGAATTGCCGCTTTTACTGCACATGCGAGAGACATCTAGCGGCCATTGCGTGAAACGCAGCGGCACGGATTTCGGAGCTGAAAACCCCCTCTCCTTCCCGGCCTTGAATAATAACGTAGGCAACGGTTATGTAGCCTTTTTTTTGGTAGTTTCTGTTATTCCCGTGCCAGCGGAAAGTATCGCTAGTTGTAACATATTAGATCATACTGGAGACTTTTGACAATTACATTTTTACATATTAACGTAAATAAGTAGCTTTTAACAGAAATATTAATAATTTTTATTTTTAAATTCAAAACTATGTTTTACTTAAGTTATAAGTAATATTGTAATTATATATTTGACACATGTAGTCATAGTAGTGTGTTTGTTTGTGTTTGTAAGTTGGAATTAACGTGCATCTACGAACATACAATTATTTTTCATTTGGAATATTTAATTTACACAGTTGGAGATATACCTACTGATAAAACATGAAACTAAAGCCAGACTTTGCATGGAGAGGGAGGCGAGTGCAGTGGCATGCAGGTTGAGGACATGCGTTGTGATTGTGCCGTTTGGTTTGGTTAGGCATGTTTTTGTGCTCTGGCAGAGCAGTGAATTGTAAAGCCGTAATATCCTATGAAAAGAGCCGCATGCGGCTTGCGAGCCACGGTCTGCGACCCTAGCTCAAGGGGAATGATCCAATAGTTCCATTCGTATTCATTTCTTTGCTCTTGTTGATAGACGATACCTACGGACAAGAAATGAAAAATTCCATTGACCTTTATGAAAAGAAATTACATTTAGTGCTGGGAAAAATTGTATCCTATGTTGCATATGTAAAATTTAATTCTTGAGGAAAGTACTATGAAAACACAAACATTTATAAAAATGTTTACAGATTTCCAATTTCATAGTAACTACAAAAATGATAACTTTTATGTACAAGTTCTTGGCAATTGTTGCGGGAGTAATTTGGTAGACATTAATTTAGCAGCTTCTGCGAAACAATCAATGTACATATTTATCAAGATCTTTGAGAATATAACTTTTTGTCACATGTGGATTTTTATTGGTGACTTTTGTTTTTAATGATACTTTCCACATGTGCCTATGTGCAGGGCAGAAATTTAGGATAGGTTTGCGAGATACATATGGGTAAAACATATACCGTTATTTTCACACTCGATTATAATTGTGCAAAATTTGTATGTAACGGGACAATTGAGAGTTATTTAAAATTTCGGAAAAGGTATACCTTTTTACAGATAAATGTGCATAGTCTATATTAGCCTGCCACTATAGTTCAGCCCCATGATATTTTGACACATTTATTGTAATATTTAGCATGGAAAATGGATTGTGTTTTGCGGAAACAATGGAATAGTCCGTATTCAATTTAATGTTAAGTAGGTAAAGAAAAATTCCCAGTATAACTTTTGTTTTGTTAATATTTAAGAAACTGTTCGAGTTCGACACTGCCAACCACAGAAACAAATGTAATATATTTGAAATTTAAATTGTAGTTCATGTACAACCCAGCCCTCACTAACATGGAGGATTTATTATGACAGGTTCTAAGTAGGGGCCCAATTATGTGAAGATTGGTTTTTTTCTATGCTTATTTTTTCGTATAACATACCTCCAAGTAGGTCACTTGAAACTAAACTTATTTTTTCAAAAATCTCAATTGGTTACTAAAGTTTAATTGAAGTCACTTGTCATTTTTTGTACGTTTTTGTAGGTTATGACATTGATCAACATTTATTATAACTTGACATTGGTGTTAATATATTTCTTAAAATAAAAAAAAATTTTTTTGTGGTTACGTAGTTTGTGTTATGAAGAGGGGTAAAGATGACGCTGGTTATTTGGTTGCTATTCTGGAATCATATCCTTAATTGTTACCATCCTGTTTCTGAGATTGTATATTCAACATGTTTCCCTACACATGTATTGATTATGTGTAATATCGGTTGCTTAAATTTGTCAAGTTTATATGTTCACATGTTAACTTTTATAAGCCACTTTTGTAAAATCTATTCTTTCATTTAACATATTATTCATTTGTGAGAGCTTATGGTTTTTTTTGCTTGCATTTTCATGTTTTAATAGAACTTGTTAAATGAGTGTATATACTACAGAGACTTATGAAGATGTTATTTATTTCAGTGCCTTGCTGCCTGACTAAAAATATTTGTGTTTTGTCTTATCAGAGTGATAAAAGTCGTTTCTGAACTGTAGTTGCATTGGTGACCATGGTGCTTCACAAATATAGCTGTCAGAAATTCTTACATTGTTGATGTGTCACATTGCAAATAAACTTTCTCTACACTTGCATTAAAACTTTTTGATTAATCTAATTTCCTTTTTTTATCATCCTGTAGTGTAACCTGACAAGCAGAATATTTTGCTCCACTAATTTGTTAAAAACTTCTGTTAATTAATATTTAAAATAATAGCACATATAGGTTTTTCTGCTAAAACAAGATAATATAACTCATAAAAATACTAATTAATTAAATAGTGTACATACCAATTCAATTAGAATGCTAACTCATATTCCCAGATGAGAACATATTTTTTTAGTATATGGTATACCCTTTTGATGTTTGTAAACATGTTTTTATATTCATTAGGGAAACTTTTTAACAGAGGTGTTATTTTCTCCCCAAACCTTTCCCCTTAAAATTAGCATTTGTAAGTAAATTAAAGTTGTAAATCTGGGATAAAAAGTTGTGTATGTACTTTTGTATGAGAGTTTCTAGAATATTTAATAATAATTTCGTTTACTATGTTATGGCATGTAATTTACATTTTAAGCAAAATTCTCGTGATATCCACAAGTTTTTACAAAAGGAATATATCAATATCCTATGTCAAATCTATTGCAACTTGAAACAATGTCACGATGCGTCTTAATAATTTTAATATACGGAGGCGGCAGCAATTAATTATGTAACATGTTAGAACCCACATGTATATCACGTCATAAGATTAGCAGCAAATAAGTATTACATCCGAAGCTGATCCAAACTCCATTATGCTTTGACAAGAAAAAACATTTTCATGGTTACGTTACCGCTACAAAAACTTAAACAAACAAAAAAAAACATGAATGTGTGCGTGCGTGACAGCTTCCCACTGCGCATGCGCAAGTTGTTAGTTCTTATTTTGTCCGTGCCAGCGTCAACTTCGCTGCAAACGCTCCATAGCAGCCATGATAGCAGTCTGCTTAATCGTGACACGCGTTTAACATGGGAGTTTCCACTCTTTCAGAATGATTGTATGCTCGTTGCTTATTAGCGACCAAGGATAGGCTAGAAAACCTACCTGCCAAATAAATTTAACCTTCCTAAACAACAAAAATATTACGGAATGTCAATTTAGAACGACACTTTTTAAAGCGCGCCTTTTCTTCCTTGCACGCTAATGCTTCGCCTGCCGATTACAGGCCTTTAACAAAAGTTTAATTAAGACATCCAGCATTTAAATTTACCAAAATAAACTGCTATATCCTAAATATAAAGGTCAAATCTGTACCTATAATAAAATTTATAAATACCTTTTATAGTGTATAATTTTTAAAAGCATGACCAACGAAACGAGGTCTCTTTTCAAAAGTGTTACCTCATATTGAAACCTCCTTAGGGCTTATAACAAGTATTGGCCCCTTATGAGCTACATACCAAATGAAAGTTGTAACCTTCCTTAACAACATGTACGTTTACGAATTTCTGTCTGCCCCGACACTTTTAATGACGACGGACAGCAACAAGTTCGCGCACAATGTCTTACTTGCAGGGTAATGCTTCGCCTGCCGATTACAGGCCTCTAAACAAAAATTTATTTAAGATACCGTCGAATGGGGATACTTGAGCCATTTAAGATTTTTTTTTTCATGTCAGTAGCTTTGCTGAAAATATAAATAATCATATGTTCACATTTTAAAGAGGTACTTTGAAATTGATAACTTTTTTAGTTGTGTTTTGTCGTCGTCCCTCCGAAGGCCAAAAGGCCCGGCCTCCACCCACCAGTATCAAACCCCGCTAACGGAACACAACCCTAGCCCAGGTCACGTGAGTCGCGAGCCATCGACGACGGTGAGTGTTTTCACAGAATACACCCATATGACAACCCGCCAAACAGTTGCCGTCGCCCAGGTTCTCGTGTTCGAGACTCGGCGGTGTTCCTAGCGAGAAGGCTGTTCTTTTGCGGGGAAACGTGTCTGGGAGGGCGCCAGGCTAACGAGGTGGTTAGCCACGAGGTGGGTCGTGAGGTCCGAAAGCCCCTGGGGAGGGTGTTTGATTAGAGTCGGCTAATCCCGTAATTGGTGAACTTCGACGCGCGGGCCCACCTATGTGGACCGCGGCTCGCAATTAAATTCAGAAACGTCTATGATTAGCTGGAGCCAGTGCCTGTGCACTTGGCGATTAATTAAAAGTCTGTGGTGGCGGGAGTTGGCCCGTACCGTATAGTGCACGGACCCACGTAATGCGTTGTGTGGGACGTGTTAAGTTGATGCGGCTGGGTTAGGCCCTACACTGGAAAAGGACCGGGCACACACGGGGAGTATTTAAAAAAGGTTTCGGGGTCTGACTATAATTACCAGATTGAAGTTCGATGGAGACAAAGAGATGATGGCTCCCCGTGTGACGTGCGTCCGTCCCGGTCCGCGAGTCGCGCTGTACTGGCATCTGGCCCTGGCGCGAGGGGAGGGGTGAGCTCCCTGTCACGCCAGAGTTTCTAAAGTTCCGTTATTCGTAAAAAATTATATTAATAACTAAATTTAAAAGGCTCTAAATTCATACAATAAAACTTAATGATTACCTTAATATATATATGTTTTAGAAATGACATTTAATAAATTTGTATAAAATAAGTTTGAATTATTAGTCACACTGGAGACTGTTTGTTGCTTGATAACTACTTCAGTGGCGAATGTTAAATGCTAATTTGGGGCGGTTTGAGTTACGTCACATATTACACTATTGAATTCAGGCTGAAGGCCTCAAGGGTTGCACTCACAGCTGTTTTAGTGAAAAACTACACGTGAGTGGCCCGGGCACTTCTAAATCGCACTTGTGTTGCACGGTGTTAATAATTCAAAGTGGCGGGTTCATTAAAGTATAGTGAATTTACTGTGTACCTGACTCGGTTTGTCTTGCCGATTACGTTAAGGGCGTTGATAATACCTAAGTCCCGTGGCGCTCGTCTGACTCAGGTGGGCCATGGCTAGGGGCACGTTCCGTTAGCAGGGTCGGATACTGGCGATTGCAGGTCGGGCTTTAGGGTGGCCATCAGGTCGGACGACGTCAAACACCCTCCCCCCCTCGAGAAGCCCGCCCTTCGCCGCTAGTGACCCCGCCACGTGGGGGCGCCCCTAGCTTCGGCAGCAGCTCCATCCAGGTGGTGCTCGCGGTGGCTGCAGCTGGTAGGCGCCGTGCTCCGGTCCCAGGTCGTCCCACGTCGAACACCCGGGTGCTGGCCCATTGGCGCAGTCCCTCGGCGCCTTCCCCTGGTTGTAGTTGGCCAGGTATCTCGGTGGTCGGCGGGCCCTACGGGGTCGGCCCCTCGGGTCGTCTCCTGGGCTGGGAGGTCCGCTGGAAGACTCCGGTACTCAGGCCGCATGTCCTCCGGTGCTGGGCATGGTGTGGGCTGGTATGGCCTCCTCTCCCGCTCCGGTATGCCGGGCGGTGCTGGATTGGGAGTTTCTCTGATCTCGTCGTTCGGTTCCGTCACCACGGGGGTGGTGTCGGCGTCGTCGTCCTTTGTACGTGCGTCAGGGTTGTGGGGCAGCTCGGTGATGGAGAGCACCCCGAGCCCGTCTCCCTGCTGCTCTGGTTGCGTCGCGAGCTTGTCGGTGTCCGGGTCTGTGGGCCACTCGATGAGGGGTTCCTGGGACTCTCCCTGCGATTCCTCCTCCTGGTCGCTTGTACCGTCGTGTACTGGGTTACCTGGTGTCCTATCATGTGGGGTATTTAGGACATACTCCTCGAGATATGATGGCGGCTGCCGGTGTCGAGGTGGCTGGGTCCTAAGGACTTCCCCGGATTCGTTCCCGGGGGGTGGTGTCCTGGTGCGTCTGCGGCTCCCCGTCTCCGCCATGGAGCTTGCCGTGTCTACGTACACGAGTGTGTGCGGTCGGTCCTGTTTGGTCCGTTGCCTTGTTGGGGTGGTCACAGGGGATGTGTTTCCCCTGGGTCGGGCGTCAGCGGGGTCCTCTCGTCCGGTATCCTCTCCCCTGGTAGGAAGGCGAGGCGCAGGTCATTGCGGTGCACTTTCCTGTCTCGCCTCCCGCCGGTGCGCACCAGGTATGTGGTCCTCCCGAGCCGTTGGCGTACGGGATGGGGACTGCTCCACCTCGGGGCTAGTCCAGCACAGTAGTTGCGGGGCGTGTTTGAGAGTGGGTGTATGCGGGTGAATACCAGGTCACCTACCCGCATGGCGGGTGGGGGGTGATCGGTTGTAGGTGTTATCCCTTGGGCGTAGTTCCTCTGACACCGTCGCCCCTCGTCGTGTTCGGTGTTGCACCGTTGGTCTCGGTCTTCTGCACCTTCTTCCGGGTGTGGTACTCCGTGTGCGGTCCACTCGCCTGGCAGGGATAGGTTGTGCCCGTGTACCATTTCTGCCGGTGTGAGGCCCGTGGCGGCGTTGGTACGCCGTCGTATGCAGAACAGTGCGTCAGGCACGTGTACATCCCACTGTGCGTGGTCTGGCCCCAGGCGGATGCACAGTTGTGCCTTCAGTTCCTGGTTTCGCCGCTCGGTCGGTTTGGCCCTCGGGTGGTAGGCAGGTGTCGTGTGGTTCTCAACTTCGTGGTCGCTGCACCAAGCCTTCCACTGGTGTCCCAGGAACTGACTGGCGTTGTCTGTCAGGAGGGACTGGGGGTAGCCCCAACGCGGCAGGAATTCTTTCATCAGGAATCTGAGGAGGGTGGAGGTCCTGATGTTACTGCACGGGTACGCTTCGTTCCATCGCGTGAAAAAGTCAGTCACGACAAGTAGGAAGCGCTTCCCTCGTGGTGTGCGGGGGTAGGGGCCCATCATGTCCAGCACTATCGTCTGGAAGGCGGTGGTGGGCTACCTAGGCCGCTGTTGCTCCTCCCCGTCCCGTCTACGTGCCTTTCGTCTCTGGCAGACTCCGCACTCCCGCACATACTCCCGGACATCGTGGGTGATGCCAGGCCAATGGTAGTGGCGGCCTACTTCGCGGCGTGTCTGGTCCGTTCCGGGGTATCCGGCGAGGTCGTGATCTTGGAAAAACCTCAGTGTCGCTTCCTGCGCCTCCGTGGGGATGTAGGTCCGCCAGTCATTGTGCTCGCCCTGCGTCTGCGTAATCACTATGCCATCCTGCATGCGCCAAGTCCCGTGATCGCCCGCGGGGATTTGTCGGCGGCGTCGGTCGGCGTTTGGCGATGCCTCCTGTGCTTGACACATGTGTCGGTACAAGTCGGCAGCGGTGTCGGGTGGTCCCTCGTCGTCGTTTGCGTCAGCCGTGATGTGGGCGCATGTTGAGTCACCGTGCCCTGGTGTGTTTGGCATGTCGGGAGGTAGCATCTCGTCCCAGTCGTCCTCGTCCAGTAGTTCTGTGTTCTTGTCAGGCTCTCGCGACAGCAGGTCGGGCAGCTGATTGTCGGCGCCGGGGATGTGTTCCACCTTGAAATCGAACGATTGCAAGAACAATGCCCACCGGATCAGTTTACCTTTTCTGCCTTGCTTCGTATGCAACCACGTGAAGCACCGGTTGTCCGTCCTCAAGGTGAAGTTCCTCCCTTCGAGGTGGGGCCGGTACTTTTTCATGGCCCAGACCACAGCTAGGCACTCCTGCTCGTTACTGTGGTATCGGCGTTCGGCCGACCCGAGCTTCGCACTAGTGTAGTCTATGACCTCACGATCGCCGTTCGGGCTTACATGAATCAGCACTGCGCCCACCCCGAGGGCACTTGCATCAGTTTGTAGGTAGAGGCGGCGCTCTGGGTCTACCCGCGCGAGTGTGTGGCACTGGGTGAAGGCGGTCTTGACCTCCAATGTATGCGCTTTGGGATTGACTGTTCCACTTGTACCGCGATTGGGGTGACAGGAGGTCTGTCAGTGGGGCTATCGTCTGTGAGAAGTCTGGGACGTAACACCGGAGCCAATTTATCAGGCCGATAAAGCGCTGGAGCTGTTTCCGTGTCCGTGGGACATCGGCTTCCGCGATATTTTTTAGGTGGCTCGGTTGGGGTCGGTTGCCTGCAGTGCTCACTACGTGGCCCAAGAATTCGATCTCTTGAGTACCCAGGTGGCACTTGTGGTGCGCTACTGTCAAGTGGTGGGTGGTCAACTGCTCTAGAACTAGAGTCAGGTGGCGGATGTGGTCTTCCCAGGTCTCCGAGAATATAATGATGTCATCGAGGTAAGCCATCGCGAAGTGGTCGACATAGCCCTCTAGTACTCGCGTCATCATAGCCTGAAATGTAGCTGGGGCACACTTCAAACCAAATGGGGATGGTGAACGCGGTTTTCGCTCTGTCCTCAGCCCGTATGGGGACCTGCCAATAACCTGATTTGAGGTCGAGGGTGCTGAAAACTCTGGCCCGTCTGAGGCCGGCCACGGCATTCTCTACGCTGATCTGGGGAGGGGGGGGGGAGCTAAATGTGATCGCATTCAGTGGCCGGAAGTCAACGCAGAAGCGTAAGGACCCGTCCTTCTTCGGCGCTAGCACGACACAAGCGTTGTAGTGACTGTTCGAGGGCTCGATGACACTGTCCCGGAGCATCTCTGCGACCTGCTCCCTGATGGCGCACTGTTCGCGGAAGCCATAACCTCTAGGGGACTCGTACACCGGTGTGTTATGGGTGGTCGGGATGTGGTGCTCCGTGACTGTGGTTCGCCTGAGCGGGTCGGACATCGTGAACACCTCCTGCCTCTCCGTCAACACTCGGTCTACTGCTGCGCGGTACTCAGGGGGGACGCTGTGACGTACATGGTGCAGTGTTACCACCTCTTTAGTCCCCTCGGGCATTGCCCCTATTGCGTAGACAACTAGTCGCTCCTGGGTGCCGATGTGTACTCGGGTGGACTTCATCTCGACTACCGCATCCTGCTCGGCTAGCCAGGGTTGGCCTAAGATTATCTCCTCGTGGAGATCCTTGACAACAAGGGCGAACACTGTGGTGGTGTAGTCACGTAGACTTACCTGGAGTACCGCCTGTCCCATGGTCACGCCTGGCTGTGTGTTGGTCGCCAGCCGCAACTCCGCCTGGTGTGGTTGGAACATCCCGGGTGGTACGAGGTGGGGGGCCACAAACACGTGGCTCGCCCCAGTGTCCACTAGGGCGGTGGCGGGTTGCCTGTTGATATCCACTGGGATGCGCAGGAGGCTGTCCGAGGGGCGGGTCAGTTGGTTTAGCCGGGGTGGTGTCTCTCCTTCCGTGGTGAACGTGTGTCTTGAGTTAACCGGAGGTCGCGGTCCTAGCGCCACGCCCCCGGGTTCGCGTTTCCCGCTGGGTTATTCGGTGGTAGCTGTTGGTGACGTGACAGGGGGCAGTCCTTGTGCCAGTGGCGTGTGCCGTTGGGGCAACCCTGCTGACACAATGGTAGTCTCACGTCGTCCCGTTGAATCGTTTCGTTGGATTGTCCCTGTCTGGGTGGTGTGTAGGTGGGTGGTGCACTCTCGATGGCTCGCCGTCGTGTAGGTGGTGGGGCATCAGTTTCCTCTGGCGTGTTGGTTGGGGTTGGTCCCCAGTTCTGTGCTAGGCTGCTACACACCCAACTTGTATTCGGCGTACCTCGGTGCCAGAGGTCCCGCAGGTTTTGTTCGATCGCGATGGCCTATTGTACGTACTCTTCGACTGAGTCTGTGTGGCAGCAACGCATGAACGGCTGGAGTCCAGTATGTAGCAAGGCTGTCACTGTGGGTAACGCAGTCGTGGACCATGCATGTGGTGCTACGCGCTTGAAAAGTTGTATCTTTTGCGCGATGAAGTGTTCAACTGCTTCGCCCTCGCGTTGTCGCTCGCCGTAGAACTGCGACGTGCAGTGGACCAACGCCTGGTCGGTGTCGAAGCGGCGGGTGAGCGGTGTGGAGAACTCGCCCCACGGCATTCCAAACTGGCCCCACAGGCCCCACCATTGGTGAGCTGTGCCCCGAAGTTGTTCACTGGCTCGCCCTGACCACTCGTCTATTGGTATCCCTGACCGGGTTAGTCACGCCTCGCAGCTCTCCACGAAGCTCCGCGGTCCTCGTGTGCGAGGCCCCCAAATTCGGGTAGTACGAGTTTCCCCTGGTAGTTTTGGGGTTGGTTGTTCAGCCCGAGTTTCGTGTCAGCGAGTGATGTTGGTATCCGCGCGTGGAGTTTCCCCTGCGCGGTGGTTGTACACGTGGTGCATAGGATCGGTCGAGTGTCCACCAAAGTGGTGCTGGTAACTGTTTCTGTCTTTATTGGTTGCGTGTTGTTTTTTCCGGGTAGCCATTGCCAGACCGGTGGTCCGCGGTTCGCACCCGGTAGCTGTTCGTCCCACGGTTTTACCCATGAGTGGCCGTGTGGGTCGTTACTGTGGGCGGTGCATTGGCAGGTCAAGTACCATGGTCTCGATCCCGTCAGTAGATCTGCTTCCCTAGGCAACAGGCAGTGGGCGCACACGACGTCGGTAGTCGGGGTCTGCATGGTGCTCCGGTTATGGTGCGCATTCCGCTGTGTCAGTGGGTTGATTCACTCGTGGCGCTGTGCGCGCGGAGAAAGTCTGCGCGCAGGGTCGTGCTCGCCGGCTGGGCAGGTGCCCCGACAGCCGCACAAAATGGAGGCCGAGAATGGCTGCGTCGCGGGCGGGGTTATGGATGGGCGTGCTAGGCGATGGCCAAGAGCGCCCAGACAGCCGCACAAAGCGGAGGGCGGAAACGGGTGAACTGGAGGGGGGGAAGTGCGGATAGTCGCGTGCAGCGACGGCCGAGAGAGCCCGGACAGCCGCACAAAGCGGAGGTCGAAACTGTCCGCGGCGGAGGAGGGGGTGCGGATGGGTGTGCAAGGCGATGGCCGAGAGCACCCGGACAATCGCACAAAGTGGAGGACGGAAACGGGCGCGATGGCGGAGGGGTGTGGAGGGTTGCTGGTGGTGACGTCGGTGGTCCGCGTCACGAGCTGGGCCGGAACGTTCGTTGTAGCCCCTTTGTCTCCTTGTTGCATCGCGCAGGCCTGTCTGACCCTAATCCCCTTTTCTGCGCAAAATGACCGTCCTGTGTCCGCGTTGTGGTGAAATAAAAAATTGATAGATAATGGCTAAAAAAAATGTTTTTGGTAAAGTTTTCTTCTGTAACGAACGTGAAGGAAGTCTTGAATTTTCTGTTTTCGCCCCACGCAGCGGGCGCCAAATGCCATCGCCCGGGTTCTCGTGTTCGAGACTCGGCGGTGTTCCTAGTGGGAAGGCTGTTCTTTTGCAGGGAAACGTGTCCGGGAGGGCACCAGGCTAACGCGGTGGTTAGCCACGAAATGGTCGTGAGGTCCGAAAGCTCCTGTGTGGCCCAATAGGAACGGCGGCGGTGGTGAAGATGATGTTAGGGATCCCTAATGTTTGTTGCCCCACTGGCCCTGCACAGCATAGGACGCTGATCCCTAACTGGGGTGGTGAGGTTCAGAAATAACGTACACGGTTTTTGCACTGTCAGTTACACGTCGCGCACAGAGTGTGCGGAGTGGACGTTTAATTACGATGGCAAATTACACTGCACTTACAATCACACGAATTCCCTAACATAAAGTACATTGTCAATTACACACTAGGCGCTCTAACGCGCCATCACTAATATGTTATGTCCTCACGCCAATCGCTGTTGAGGGAGGGTGTTTGATTAGAGTCGGCTAATCCCGTAATTGGTGAACTTCGACGCGCGGCCCCACCTATGTGGACCGCGGCTCGCAATTAAATTCAGAAACGTCTACGATTAGCTGTAGCCAGTGCCTGTGCACTTGGCGATTAATTAAAAGTCTGTGTTGGCGGGAGTCGGCCCGTACCGTATAGTGCATGGCCCCACGTAATGCGTTGTGTGGGACGTGTTAAGTTGATGCGGCTGGGTTAAGCCCTACACCGGAAAAGGACCGGGCGCACACGGGGAGTATTAAAAAAAGGTTTCGGGGTCTGACTATAATTACCAGAATGAAGTTTGATGGAGACAAAGAGATGATGGCTCCCCGTGGGACGTGCGTCCGTCCCGGTCCGCGAGTCGCGCTGTACTGGCGTCTGGCCCTGGCGCGAGGGGAGGGGTGAGCTTCATGTCACGCCAGAGTTACAAAAGTTCCGTTATTCGTAAAAAAATATATTAATAACTAAATTTAAGTGGCTCTAAATTGATACAATAAAACTTAATGATTAACTCAGAGGTGCCCCCCCCCCAAACACTATGACTCACCCCCCCTAACCTAATGATGAGCTCCCCCCCCCGAAATTTTTTATGCCATTTTCTCAATTTTTTTTATAATATTATACTTTTTTAGTATTATATTTTATCACATTTTGCAGTAATTAAAAATGATTTTCTAATAATAATTTTGGTCATATATCAGGTAATATTTTTATCCTGAACCGACAGATGCCAAACTGCTTTTGTTGAGGAAAGTGCGGGGTCGCCAATTTGATTTACAAGATCCCTTTCAATTATCAAAGCACCCGAAACGTATTTTCACATTAGAAGCTATAATTATGTAAATAATATATACTATTTTCTCGTCTTTTAACCACCCCCCCCCCCTGAAATTTTAATGACGCAGTCTGCGTCGTTACCCCCCCCCCCCCCCCCTTGTGCGCACCCCTGATTAACTTAATATATATATGTTTTAGAAATGACATTTAATAAATTTGTATAAAATAAGTTTGAATTATTAGAGTCATACTGGAGACTGTTTGTTGCTTGATAACTACTCCAGTGGCGAATGTTAAATGCTAATTTGGGGCGGTTTGAGTTATGTCACATATTACACTATTGAATTCAGGCTGAAGGCCGCAAGGGTTGCACTCACAGCTGTTTTAGTAAATAACTACACGTGAGTGGCCTGGGCACTCCTACATCGCACTTGTGTTGCACGGTGTTATTAATTCAAAGTGGCGGGTTCATTAAAGTTTAGCAATTAATAAACATTCGGAACATCCCTTGTGGCCTACCGCCAATAATTAACCACAGCATTAATCAACCTAATTCACCTCCCTGTTTTCACCTGCCAATAGCCACTGGAGTAGTCAACAAGTGACAGACAGTCTCCAGCTTGACTTTTGATTTCAAAATATTATTAATCTCAATTTTATTATGTATTATTATTATAGGCCTCCGCCAACTAATTCAGACAGATGTAATTAAGTTACGAGGGTTCTAGAAATAGTAATAATGTCTAATTATAATTATAAATTTGGAATAACGGCACATTAGAAAGTTCGGCGCGTCATGACGCTTCCTCCCGTCCCAAGCCGGCACAAAGCGGCAGTAGAGTTTTACTCATGGGCCGGGGCGGACGTGTGATCCCGCGGGGAGACTTCAACTTTTGTACTCCTGATTATTCATACTGGTAAATATCACAATTCAATAAAACCTCTTTTTCCTCTCCCCGCATGCCCCCGTGCCCTTTTCCGGTGCAGGGCTTAACCCGGCCGCGTTAATTTTTGCTCGTCGCGCAACAACGGTTCGCGACGCAGTCACTTTACGGTATGGGCCGACTCCCGCGAACAGAAATTAATATAATTCGTCGAGCATACGCCTGCCGACTACAAACTTAAAGACTTTGCCCTTAATATTATCTTCGTAGGCCCGCGACCCACACAGGTGAGCCCGGGCACGAAGCTATCTCCAGTTACCCTCAAACCAAGTTTGCAAGTGCCGCAATGTAACATGTAATTAATTATTCAGTGCGAGTGTGTGTAGTGCCAACGTATTTTGTCAAGTGTAATTGTGTAACTTGTGCCCATCCACACTATGTGTGATGCGGAATTAAAAACCAGCACTTAAATACCGTTTTCTTTATTTCGTAGACGCCTCCTGAACAATTAGGAAACAGTCCCCTATACTGTTTAGGGCCAGTGCGTATTAGAAGCAGGGACTCCCTCCCACCATCAACAGCCGTCGATCCTAGTGGAACACGCAGGGGCAAAAACCCACGACCACCTCGGTTAATCCTCGAATTAACCTGGCGCCCGCCGGAGATTCACTTCAGAGCCACTGAAAACCACTAGGACCGCCCCGGGTCTCGATCACGAGACTGTGGGTGACGGCAGTTTAACATATTTCCTGCATAGTTTTTATTATTTTCTTGTAAAAAACCATAAAAAGTAAGTAAAATAACTTGTTATGTACAACAAACACTAATATGCTTACTGTTTGATGGCTACTTTTCCTAAACATATTGGTGTATGCATGATATCATATTGCTTATACATCCTGCTTAATTTGTATGTACTTTTTTTTAGCTAACAATGTTTGTAATTGTGAAACTTATGGGCTTGAGCCACAAGCATGAAAATCGCAAATTATATAAAATCTGATGTTATGTTCACATTTTGTTTAGTTTTTGAAGCACTATCATACAAATAATTACTAAAGTACCTACTAGGTATATTTTGACCAGTAATTGTGTGCAGATTATAGACTATAAAAATCAACTTAATTACTTATTTTATACATTTTCATGTTCCAGAATGGTCAGAAATCATGCAAGGAAACCAGGAAGTACATATGCTACTTACTCAAATAAAGTGATGGAAGATGCGATTAAAGCAGTAAGCGAAGGTAAACTATCAATCAGAAGCGCTGCAGAAAAATATTCAGTGAACAGGTGTACACTTAATCGAAAACTGAAATGAGTTCATGTTCAGCCATATGGGAGATCACCAGCATTATCACAAGATGAAGAGGCAGTTATACGTACTGAAGAGTATCATAACAACTGCAGAATGGGGCTTTCCCCTTTCATGTTTAGATGTTAGATTTATTGTGAAACAGTATTTGGACAAAAAAGGTGTTACAGTATCTCGTTTTAAGAACAATCTTCCTGGAGAAGATTGGTGTCGTTCCTACTTGGGAAGACATAAAGATGCCCTCACCATAAGGCTGAGTGAGAACATTAAGCGCAGTAGGGCACAGGTCAATGAGGAAACACTAAGGGAATATTTCACTAACCTCAAAAATTCAATTCAGGACATACCCGTTGAACTGTTAATAAACTATGACGAAACAAATTTGGTTGATGATCCTGGAAAATCCAAAGTCATCGTGCGGAGAGGTTGTAAACGTGCTGAATGCATCATGGATTCCAGCAAGGCGACCAGTTCCTTGATGTTAGCAGGGACAGCAAGTGGAATTCTTCTTCCACCATACCTTGTGTTCAAGGCGGAACACTTATATAGCACATGGCAAGGTATAATACAAAAAAAAGTGGATGGTTTGATTCAGCATTATTTGAGGACTGGTTTGAGACAGTTGCACTGGCCTACTTCAAGAAGGTAGCAACTAAAGACCAGCCGAAAGCATTGATGCATGCGACCCTCTCCCTGCATGGCTAATCCCATCATGACTAAGGCGTATAGGCTTCGGCCTGAGACGCACTTAGGTCCCTCCCTAACCCGGACCCCTCCCAAATACACTTAGTTTTAGTTAGGTTAGGAAAAAAAAAATTGATCGGGGACAATCTATTAAGCCATTTGACTCTCAGTGTCATCCAAAAATGTGAGGAGTACAATATTAGATTCATCCTACTCCCTCCCAACAGCACTCATCTTTGTCAACCTTTGGATGTGGCTTTCTTTCGCCCGCTAAAGTGTCATTGGTGTCAAGAGTAGTATAGGATAGTATTTTCTAAAACAGGCGGCAGGCGGTGGATTGATGATTGTCGGTCCGCCATCTTGGATTGTGACGTCACGGCGGCCATCTTGGATGACCTTGTCCTTGACCTTTGACCTTGACCTTGAATTTGATCCTCCAAAATCGCCCAAATCCGCCAAAATTGGGCAAAAATTGCCCAAAATTCCTCAAAAATCACCAAAATTTACATTTCTTAGGAAAAAAATTCCGCCAAAAAATCTCAAAAAATTCCACAATTCAAAAATTAGGATTTCGAAAATCCTCAAAAGTCGTTTTGCCCTAGAAAGAACCCAAATTCCTAAAAACGGCTTAAGCATCCTTAACTCAAGCCTCAGTTAAGCCATTTCTAGGAATAAGGATACCATGTCCGCCATATTGGATTGTGACGTCACGGCGGCGGCCATCTCGGACGGTTGTGACCTTGTCCCTTGACCTTGACCTTGACCCCGACGCCCATTTTGGATCCGCCATCTTGGATGACGGCATTTCGTTTTCTCGATCATTCCGGCATTGTGTTATCCACCATTTTGAATTATGACGTCACCGTTGCAATTTTCGTTACGCCCGCCATCTTGAAAATCCGCAATTTTTATGTTAGAAAATCGGGAAAATTTTTAAAAATCATTAAAAAAATTATTTAATCGAATAAATAATAAAAATCTTAAAAACCACTGTTGCAGTTATCGTTACGGTCGCCATCTTGGATTATATAAATGTTGAATATTTCGTTACACCCGCCATCTTGGTTGAGTACCATGTCATTCTTACACTTTACGTTACGACCACCATATTGGATCCTATTAATGTTACAAATATCGTTATGGTCACCATCTTGAAATTTAGACGCCATCTTGAAAATCCGTAATTTTTATGTTAGAAAATCGGGAAAAATTCCAAAATTCATCAAAAAATTAACTTAATAGAATTATGATTGATTATATCGATTCCCGTCCTTGGTTCGAAACCGGTGAGGGCAAAAAATAAAAAAAATCAGATCCTTCCTCCACAGAAGCCACCTTCAGACTGACCTACCACCACCAATAACAAGGTATTTACCATCAGCTGGTATGACGTCATGTCCGCCATCTTGTCCTTGTCCGCTGGAGGCATCCATCTTGTTTTCGTCTGCTAGAGTGTGCTGGCGACATGTTGATATAATTTTCTGTTCACTATACCTTTAACCTCGTCTGTTGTCCTTGAACTTTGTCATTGACCTTGAACTTTGACCTTTACCTTGAACTTTGACCTTGACCTTGAAATTTGACCTTGACCTTGAAATTTGACCTTGAACTTGAAATTTGACCTTGACCTTGTTATTTGACTTTGACCTTGACGACCATCATGGATCCGTCATTTTATGTTCAGTACATGCTACCAGGAGCTACCACATGCTAGTGGTCATTGCCGCCATCATGTTTTCGACTTCTGGAGGACACCATCATGTGTGTACTCGTCTTACCATCATGCTAGTTTTATTCTAACCTGCTACAGTGCAGTAATCATTTATTATTACTGAGGTGCCCGCCATCTTGAAATTTGGGAGCCATCTTGAAATCATGTAATTATTTAGCTAGAAATGCGGGAAAAAATTCCAAAAGTCTCCGATGAAATCAATTATTAATTTACAAATTAAATCGATGGATTCCTGTCCACGGTTCGATTCTTGACCAGTGACAGTTGTAACAAATTATTAAATAAATTTTATATTCTGTTTTCCATTACCTTTCGCGGAGATTATTAATCATTCACTCTACGAAAAACAACTCAAGTCAATATACCTGACCAACGAATTAATACAGTGCCGATTATCCTATTATGAAAGTCTAATTTTTCAATGATCTGAATAACCTATAAGCCGTTCATGTAAAAAGCCACTCATATAGATCAATTGCCTTCAGTCCATGAGACCGAGTCATGTCATTATCAGACGTATAGGATAGTCATTTCAGGACCGCATGACCTTCGTCGTTAGCTAATTATATTCAATTAATCCATCGTGACATTTTTATACATTCTAAAGGACCAAGTAACCTTGAAAAATATTTTAGTAACACCAAGAGGTTTTAAACCTCTAAATATTCAATCACCTCATTTTGTACTATGCGCAATCAACAAAAAAGGAAACACCAACAACGAAAAGACAGCACCGACAACGAAAAGGCAGCACCACCATCGAAAAGGCAGCACCGACAACGAAAAGGCAGCACCGCCATCGAAAAGGCAGCTCATTTGGAAGCACCGACAACGAAAAGGCCACCGCCAACGAAAAGGAAGCACATTTGGAAGCACCGACAAAGAAAAGGCAGCACCGCCAACGAAAAGGAAGCACATTTGGAAGCACCGACAAAGAAAAGGCAGCACCGCCAACGAAAAGGAAGCACATTTGGAAGCACCGACATCGAAAAGGCAGCACCGGCATCGAAAAGGAAGCACATTTGGAAGCACCGACAACGAAAAGGCAGCACCGGCATCGAAAAGGCAGCACATTTGGAAGCACCGACAACGAAAAGGCAGCACCGGCATCGAAAAGGAAGCACATTTGGAAGCACCGACAACGAAAAGGCAGCACCGCCAACGAAAAGGAAGCACATTTGGAAGCACCGACAACGAAAAGGCAGCACCGGCATCGAAAAAGGTACCACATTTGGAAGCACCGACAAAGAAAAGGCATCACCGTCAACGAAAAGGCAGCGCATTTGAAAGCAGCGTCAACGAAAAGGCAGCACCGTCATCGTAAAGGCACCGGGTCATGACAATATCAGACATATAGACCATGAACTCAGTACACACAGGAAAACGGAATTTACACTCAGGAAAACGGAATGTACACGCAGGAAAACGGAATATACACACAGGAAAACGGAATTCACACTCAGGAAAACGGAACGTAACACGCAGGATAAACGGAATGTACACGCAGGAAAACGGAAGGTACACGCAATAAAGCGGAACGTACACGCAGGAAAAACGGAATTTACACTCAGGAAAACGGAACGTACACGCAGGAAAAACGGAATGTACACGCAGGAAAACGGAAGGTACACGCAGTAAAACGGAACGTACACGCAGGAAAAACGGAATGTACACGCAGGAAAACGGAAGGTATACGCAGGAAAACGGAGCGTACACGCAGGAAAACGGTTCGTTCACGCAGGAAAACGAAACGTACACGCAGGAAAACGGAACGTACACGCAGGAAAACGGAACGTACACACAGGAAACGGAACGTACACGCAGGAATCGGATTGATCACAGGCTCCAAAATTCATTGGCTCCAATATTCATTGACTCCAATATTCATTGGCTCCAATATTCATTGGCTCCAATATTAATTTACTCCAATATACATTGACTCCAATATTCATTGTCTTCAATATTCATTGGCTCCATCAGTCATTGTCACCAACAGTCTTTTGGTTCCAAAAGTCTTTTGGCTCTAAATATATTTGGTTAGAATTCTTCGGGTCTAAGAGACTATGAGGCCACATGGCTACGAGTCTAAAATGATCTAGCTATTTACGAGTTATACACGGCTTGCGAGGCTAGAGCTACATAGCTTCTAGTTCACAAGTTTACGTGACTGCGAGGATACAGGACTACAAGTCTGCATGAGTACTTGACTACGAAGCTACTCGTCTACAAGGCTCCAGTTGCCGTATCTGTCTTCGACGGAATTTTCTCTTTTGTTCCAACTGCTTCATCAGCATTATGTTATAAGATTACAAGGCTACTTGCTTACGTAGCTTCAAGTCTACGAGGCTCCATTACATCATGTCTACGCGACTACGAGCCATGAGGTTACGAGACTACGTGACTACGAATCTTCAAGTTGACGAGACTGTGAGGCTACAGAGCTACGAAGCCTCTAGAAAACGAGTTTACGTGTCTGCATGGATACAGAAATAAAAGTCTGCATGCGTTCTTGACTACGAAGCTACTCGTCTACAAGGCTCCAATTACTACATTTGTCTTCGACGGAATTTTCTCTTTTGCTACATCTGCACCATCAGCATTATGTTATAAGATTACAAGACTACTTGCTTACGTAGCTTCAATTCTACGAGGCTCCAATGCATCATGACTACGAGACTACGTGCCATGAGGTTACGAGACTATGCGATTGCAAGTCTTCAAGGTTACGTGATCGCGAGGCTATAGGACTACCAAGCTTCCAGAACGTATGGTTACGAGACTGCATGACTAATTGGCGGCGCGGCTACGAAACTTCATGTCTCTAACCGACTACAATAGCACTATTCAGTGGTGAGAGTTAATTTATCTCATGCAAAGGTACTTGCTGCAAGTAGTTCCGCTTTTCAACATCAGATGACGTCACGTGTTGCTTGCAGGTAAATAATATTTATTTCTTATATGCGGGATGCTCACTATCGATCGCATAAGAACGATGGCTTCGTTAGTCTCCAAGGAGAAGGAAGTTCATCCTTCCTGCTAGTGCTTCATGTCTCTAACCGACTACAATAGCACTATTCAGTGGTGAGAGTTAATTTATCTTATGCAAAGGTACTTGCTGCAAGTAGTTCCGCTTTTCAACATCAGATGACGTCACGTGTTGCTTGCAGGTAAATAATATTTATTTCTTATATGCGGGATGCTCACTATCGATCGCATAAGAAGGATGGCTTCGTTAGTCGCCAAGGAGAAGGAAGTTCATCCTTCCTGCTAGTGCTTCTCAGATTTCTCACGGTCCGCCATCTTGGATTGCGACGTTACGGCGACCATCTTTGATGGGTGTGACCTTGACCTTTGACCGAAACCGCAGGAATGATCGCAAGCACTCGGATTAATCATCAAAATATTGATAAGAATAATCAGGAGCACACGGAGAAAACCATCACAATATTGTTAAGAATAATCAGAAGCACACGGAGAAAAACGACACAGGTTTTCTTTGATAACATAAAATTACAGGGAAAAAAATATTTAAAAATAATAATAAATTAATAAAAAATTTAAAAAAATTTAAAAATACATAAAATTCTGGCTTGTACTAAAACTCTATCTTTGCTCAACAATGATAAGTTTACAAGCTAGCAGAATTAGTTAATTAGGCAAGCAATTAGGCAGGCAGGCAATTAGGCAGGCAGGCAATTAGGCATGCAATTAAGCAGTAAATTGGGCAAGCATGCAATTTGGCAGGTAATTAGGCAGGCAATTTGGCAGGCAATTAGGCAGGCAATTAGGCAGGCAATTAGGCAGGCAATTAGGCAGTTAATAAGGCAAGCAATTATGAAGTCAATTGAGCAGGCAATTAGGCAGGAAGGCAGGCAATTAGAAAGGCAATTAGATAAACAATTAGGCAGGCAAATTAGGCAGTTAATTAGGCAGACAATTAGGCAGTTAATTATGCAGGCAATTAGGCAGTTAATTAGGCAGGCAAGTAGGCAGGTAATTAGGCACGCAATTAGGTAGTTAATTAGGCAATCAATTAGGCAGAGAATTAGGCAGTCAATTAGGCAGGCTTTTAAGCAGGCAATTAGGCAGTTAATTAGGCAGGCAATTAGGCCGTAAATTAGGAAGGAAATTAGGCAAGCAGGCAATTAGGCTGGCAGGCAATTAGGCAGGAAGGCAATTAGGCAGGCAGGTAATTAGGTAGGCAATTAAGCAGTTAATTAGGCAGGCAAGCAATTTGGCAGGTAATTAGGCAGGCAATAAGGCATGCAATTAAGCAGGCAATTAGGCAGTTAATTAGCAGGCAATTAGGCAGGAAATTAGGAATGCAATTAGGCAGTTAGTTATGCATGCAATTATGCAGGCTTTTAGGCAGGCATTTAAGCAAACAAATAGGCAGGCATACAATTAGGCAGGCAATAAGGCAGGCAATTAGGTAGGCAATTAGGCAGTTAGATAGGCGGGCAATTTGGCAGGCAATTAGGCAGGCAATTAGGCAGGCAATTAGGCAGGCAATTAGGCATGTAGGCAATTAGGCAGGAAGACAATCAGGCAGGCAAGCAATTAGGCAGTTAGGCAATTAGGCAGGCAATTAATCAGGCAATTAAGCAGGCAATTAGGCTGGTTGGCAATTAGGCAGGCAATTAGGTAGGCAATTAAGCAGGCAATTAGGCCGGCAATAAGGCTATTAATTAGACAGGCAATTAGGCAGGCAATAAGGCAGGCAATTAGGCAGTTAATAAGGCAGGCAATTAGGCTGGCAATTAGGCAGTTAATTGAGCAGGCAATTAGGCAGTTAATTGAGCAGGCAATTAGGCAGGCAATAAGGCAATATATTAAGCAGTTAATTAGGCAGGCAGGCAATTTGGCAGGTAATTAGGCAGGCAATTAGGCCTGCTATAAGGCTGCCATTTAGGCAGTTAATAAAGCAGTTAATAAGGCAGGCAATTAGGCAGTTAATTAGGCAGGCAATAAGGAAGGCAATTAGGCAGTCAATTAAGCAGGCAATTAGGCAGTTAATAAGGCAGGCAATTATGAAGTCAATTAGGCAGGCAAATAGGCAGGAAGGCAGGATATTAGGAAGGAAATTAGGCAGGCAATTAGGCAGGCAATTAGGTAGGCAATTAGGCAGGCAATTAGGCAGTTAATAAGGCGGGAAATTAGGCAGGCAATTAGGCAGGCAATTAGGCAGGCAATTAGGCAGGCAATTAGGCAGTTAATTAGGCAAGCAATTAAGCAGGCAATTAGGCAGGCAATTAAGCAGGCAATTAGGCAGTTAATTAGGCAAGCAATTAAGCAGGCAAGCAATAAGGCAGGCAGGTAATTAGGCAGGCAATTAAGCAGTTAATTAGGCAGGCAAGTCATTTGGCAGGTAATTAGGCAGGCAATAAGGCAAGCAATTAAGCAGGCAATTAAGGAGGCAATTAGGCAGTTAATTAGGCAAGCAGGCAATTAGGCAGGTAGGCAATTAGGCATGCAATTAAGCAGTTCATTGGGCAAGCAGGCAATTTGGCAGGTAATTAGGCAGGCAATTAGGCAGTTAATAAGGCAGGCAATTATGAGTTAATTAGGCAGGCAATTAGGCAGGAAGGCAGGCAATTTGGTAGGCAATAAGGTAAACAATTAGGCAGGCAATTAGGCAGGCAATTAAGCAGGTAATTAGGCAGGCAATTAGGCAGGCAATTAAGCAGGCAATTAGGCAGGAAAATTAGGCAGGCAATTAGGCAGTTAATTAGGCAGGCATTTAGGCAGTTAATAAGGCAGGCAATTATAAAGTCAATTAGGCAGGCTATTAGGCAGGAAGGTAGGCAATTAGGTAGGAAATTAGGCAGGCAAGCAATTAGGCAGGCAGTAAGGCAGTTAATTAGGCAGGCAATTAGGCAGATAATTAGGCAAGCAGGCAATTAGGCATGCAATTAAGCAGTTAATTGGGCAAGCAAGCAATTTGAAAGGTAATTAGGCAGGCAATTAGGCAGGCAATTAAGCAGACAATTTGGCAGGTAATTAGGCAAGCAATGAAGCAGGCAATTATGCAGGCAATTAGGCAGGCAATTAAGCAGGCAATTAGACAGTTAATTAGGCAGGCAATTAGGCAGGCAATTAGGCAGGCTATTAGGCAGGAAGGCAGGCAAATAGGTAGGCAATTAGGTAGGCAATTAGGCAGCAAGCAATTAGGCAGGCAGTAAGGCAGTTAATTAGGCAAGCAATTAGGCAGATGATTAGGCAAGCAATTAGGCAGACAATTAGGCAGTCAATTAGGCAGTCAATTAGGCAGGCAATTAGGCAGTTTGCTGTTTGAAGTTTGTGGTTTGCGGATATCGGTTTGCGGTTTACGAATCGCAGTTTGCAGTTCGCAATTATTACCAAGCAGTTCGTAGTTAGCAGTTTACAGTTCGCAGGTTGCAGTGAGCAGTTTGCTGTTCGCATTTCGCTTTTCGCACATCGCAGTTCTGAGAATGTAGTTTGCAGTTCGCAATTTGTAGTTCGCAAATTGCAGTTTTCAGTTTGTAGTGCGTAGTTCTCAGTTTGCAGTTCACAGTTTTCTGTTCGCAGTTCTCAGTTTACAATTCGCAGTTTACTGTTAAGAGTTCGTAGGTTCGGTTTTTGCAATTTGCAGTTCGCAGTTGGGAGTTTGCAGTTTGTAGTTTGCTGTTTAAATTTTGTGCTTTGCGGATTGCTGTTCGGATTTTGGAGTTTGTAGTTTTGCAGTTCGCCCTTTACAGTTCGCTGTTCGACATCATCTATCGCCGTTTGCTATTTCGATCGGCAGTTTGCGGATTGCGGTTTTAGTTTTGCGGTTTGCAGTTGGCAGTTTGCTTTTTATCATTTTGCAGTTCGCAATATGCAGTTCGTAGTTTGAATTTTACAGTTTGCAATTTGCACATTGCAGGTCGCAGTTTAGAGTTCACAGTTTGCAGTTCACAGTTAGCAGTTCGCAGTTTGAAGTTTGTGGTTTGCGGATATCGGTTTGCGGTTTACGAATCGCAGTTTTCAGTTTGCAATTAGCACCACGCAGTTTGTAGTTAGCAGTTTACAGTTCGCAGGTTGCAGTGAGCAGTTTGCTGTTCGCATTTCGCTTTTCGCACATCGCAGTTCTGAGAATGCAGTTTGCAGTTCGAAATTTGTAGTTCGCAAATTGCAGTTTGCAGTTTGCAGTGCGTAGTTCTCAGTTTGCAGTTCACAGTTTTCTGTTCGCAGTTCTCAGTTTGCAATTCGCAGTTTACTGTTCAGAGTTCGTAGGTTCGCTTTTTGCAGTTTGCAGTTCGCAGTTGGGAGTTTGCAGTTTGTAGTTTGCTGTTTAAATTTTGTGCTTTGCGGATTGCTGTTCGGATTTTGCAGTTTGTAGTTTTGCAGTTCGCCGTTTACAGTTCGCTGTTCGACGTCATCTATCGCCGTTTGCGTTTTTCGGTCTGCAGTTTGCGGATTGCGGTTTTAGTTTTGTGGTTTGCAGTTGGCAGTTTGCTTTAATCAGTTTGCAGTTCGCAATATGCAGTTCGTAGTTTGAATTTTACAGTTTGCAATTTGCACGTTGCAGGTCGCAGTTTAGAGTTCACAGTTTGCAGTTTGCAATTAGCCATTAGCAGTTTTCAGTTTTCGGTTTGCGTTTTGCGGTTTGCAGTTGGCATTAGGCAGTTTGCAGTTTGCAGTTCGTAGATTGCGGTAAATGGTTTTTGATTTTTGGTTATGGATTGCCGTTTGCTGTTCGCAGTTTGAAGTTCCCATTTCCCAGTTCGCAGTTTGAGGTTAACAGTTCACAGTTCGCAGATCCCAAACTTCCGCATACGGTTTTCAGTTTGCGGTTTGCATTTGCAGTTTGCAGTTCGCATTTTGCATTTCGCTGTTCGCAATTCGCAAATCTTTGAGGTTAGTGGTTTGCGGTTCGCTATTTGCAGTTCACAGTTGTCATTTCGCAATTGGCAGTTTGCAGTTCGCAGTTTTAATCGTTGTTTGAAGTTTGCTGTTCGCAAATCGCAAATTGCCCTTTGCGGATTACGGTGTTCGGTTTGCGGTTTTAGGTTTGTGGTTTGCGGATTGCCGTTTGCAGTTCGCATTTGCAGTTGGTGGTTTGCAGTTCGCAGTTTTTCATTTCGCAGTATGCAGTTCGCAGTTCTCAAATAAGCATTTGGTGGTTTTGTGGTTTGCAGTTTGAAGTTTTACAGTTTGGGATTTGCAGCTCGTAATTCGCTGTTCGCAGTTCGCAGTTTGCACTTCACAGTTTGCCGTTCGCAGTTTGCAGTTCACATGTTACAGTCATAAGTTTGTCGTTCGCAGGTTGCAGTTCGCAGTTTGCAGTGTGCAGTTCGGAGTTTGCTGTGCGCAGTTAGTAGGTATGCATTTCGCAGTTTGCCGTTCGCAGATTGCAGTTGCAGTTTGCAGTTTGCAGTTTGCAGTTCGCAGTTTGCAGTTGCAGTTGTCAGTTTGCATTTTGCAGTTATTACTTTGTAGTTTACGGTTTGTGGTTTGCGGTTTGCAGGTAGCAATTTGTATTTGGCAGTTCGCCGGTAATTGTCAGCATTTTGTAGTTCGCTGTTTGCAGGTTTTTGTTTGCAGTTAGCCGTTTGTAGTTCGCAGTTCGCAGTTTTAAAATCGCGGTTCACAGTTTGCTGGTTTCAGTTCGCAGTTTGTAGTTAGCCGTTTGTAGTTCGCAGTTCGCAGTTTTAAAATCTCGGTTCACAGTTCGCTGGTTTCAGTTCGCAGTTTGAATATCGCAGTTTGCAGTTGGCAGTTCGAAGTTTGCCGTTCGCAGTTTGCTGTTTAAAGTTTGAGGTTTGCGATTTCGGTTTGCAGTTAGTAAGCAGTGTGATGTTCGCAGTTCGCAGTTTGCAAATTGCCGTTTGCAATTTGCGGATTGCGAATTGCAATTTCCAGTTTTCTTTTTGTAATTTAAATTTTGCAGTTTGCAATTCGCAGTTTGCTGTATAAAGTTTGTGGTATGTGGTTTGTGGGTTGTGGTATGTATTTCAGGCAATTAGGCAGACAAGCAATTAGGCAGGCAATTAGGCAGTTAGTTAGGCAGGCAAATAGGCAGAAAATTAGGCAGGCAATTAGGCAGGCAATTAGGCAGTTAATTAAGCAGGCAATTAGGCAGTTAATAAGGCAGGCAATTAAAAGTCAATTAGGCAGGCAAGCAATTAGGCAGGCAATTAGGCAGTTAATTAGGCAGGCAATTAATCAGATAATTAGGCAGGCAATTAGT